>NW_026284900.1:0-4039 GCF_023373465.1 Oncorhynchus keta | reverse complement strand
CTCGGGACCCCTCGATGTCCAGAGGGGGTGGAGGGACCCTCCGGTACCTCATTGTCTTGTAGGGGACCAGCTACCACACCGGCCTGAGGAGAGACACATGAAACGAGGGGTTAATGCGATAATAAGAGGGAAGTTGCAATCTATAACAAACCTCGTTTATCCTCCTCAGGACTTTAAATGGCCCCACACACTGCGGCCCCAGCTTCCGGCAGGGCAGGCGGAGGGGCAGGTTTCGGTCGAGAGCCAGACCCTGTCCCCCGGGTGCAAACACCGGGGCCTCACTGGTGGCGGCCTCGCGTCTCTCTTCTACCTTCACTGGCCTGCCTGAGAGAATCCTGGACTGCCCGCAGGTCTCTGTAGAGCGCTGTACCCACTCCTCCACCGCAGGAGCCTCGGTCTGACTCTGATGCCACGGAGCCAGGACCGGCTGGTAGCGCAGCACGCATTCGAATGGCGACATGTTCGTGCAGAATGCCGAAGAGAGTTCTGGGCCAATTCAGCCCCGCATGGAACGTACCCTCGCCCATTCTCCTGGCCGGTCCTGGCAATACGACCTCAGAAACCTACCCACTTCCTGGTTTACTCTCTCCACCTGCCCATTACTTTCGGGGTGATAACCAGAGGTAAGCCGACCGAGATCCCCAGACGCTCCATAAACGCCTTCCAAACCCGGGATGTGCAACTGGGGACCCTGGATCGGAGACTATATCCTCTGGAACCCCATAGTGCCGGAAGACGTGGGTAAATAGAGCCTCTGCAGTCTGTAGGGCCGTAGGAAGACCAGGCAATGGGAGGAGACGGCAGGACTTAGAGAACCGATCCACAACGACCAGAACGGTAGTGTTCCCCTGAGATGGGGAAGATCAGTAAGGAAATCTACCGAGAGATGGAAGGACCATGGCCGTTGTGGAACTGGGAGGGGCTGTACCTTCCCTCTAGGAAGGTGCCTAGGAGCCTTTACTCTGGGCGCATACCAACAGGGGAGGAGACATAGAGCCTCACATCCCCTAGCTAAAGTGGGCCACCAGTATTTCCCCCTAAGACCCCCACTGTCCTATCAATCCCCGGATGACCCGCAGACGGTAGTGTGAAGCCCACCAAATCAATTTATCACGGACACCAAGCCGGTGCATAACTTCACCAGTTGGACACTGTATAGGCGCAGGTTCAACCCTCTTCCCTTTCGATGTCCGCGTCCACCTCCCCCGCACCACTGGGGCCACCAGCGAGAGGCTGGAAGGATGGGAGTGGGTTGATGGACCGGTCCTCGGGGTGTCATAGAGACGGGACAGCGCGTCGGCCTTGAGTGTTGAGGAACCTGGTCTGTAAGAGATCGTAAATCTAAAGCGATGTAAGAGCATGGCCCACCGAGCCTGACGTGGATTCAGTCTCCTCGCTTCCCGAATATACTCAATTACGGTGGTCAGTCCAGATGAGAAAGGGTGTTTAGCCCCCTCAGAGCCAGTGTCTCCACACCTTAAGGGCCTTTACCATAGCTAGTAACTCCCGATCCCCACATCATAGTTCCGCTCCGCCGGACAGCTTCTTAGAAAGAGGCGCAGGACGGAGCTTGATGGCGTGCCCGAGCGCTGAGACAGCCCGGCTCCAACTCCAGCCTCGGACACCTCCACTATGAATGCTAGCAGAAGCGCCAACACGGGGCTCCGGTGAACAGTACCTTCAACTGGTTGAAGGCTCCATCAGCCTCTGCTGACCACCGCAGAGCCCTTGCGGTCCCCCTTCAGCAGTGAGGTAATGGGCGCCGCTATGCCGGCAAAACCCGGATAAACCTCCGGTAGTAATTGGCAAACCCTAAAAAACGCTGCACCTCCTTTATCGTGGTCGGAGTCGGCCAATTCACGCACAAGCGTTAACGCAGTCACCTCCCATCATCATCCCCGAGCTGGAAATGCGATAACCCAGGAAGGAAACGGCTGGTTTGGAGAACACACATTTTCTCAGCCTTGGCCCGTATAAGTCATGCTCCAGCAGTCGCCCACCCTGCGCACCAAGGAAACATGCGCGGTAGCCAGTGGTAGAATAAATCAAGATGTCATCAATATAGACTACCACATCCTGCCCGTGCAAGTCCCCTAAGAATCTCATCTACAAAGGATTGGAAGAGCGGCTGGAGCATTCTTTAACCCATGACGAGTACTCATAGTGGCCTGATGTGGTACTAAATGCTGTTTCACTCGTTCCTCCCGAATACGCACCAGATTATACGCGCTCCTGAGGTCAGTTTTGTGAAGAAACGCGCTCCGTGGAATGATTCCACCGCCGTAATGCGATGAGGTAGCTGATAACTAAAACCCACGGTGATCGAATTGAGACCTCGATAATCAATGCACGGACATGGGCCATCCTCCTTTTTCCTCACAAAAACTAAACTCGAGGGGAGCCGGGTGACATGGAGGCCGAATGTACCCCTGTCTCAGAGCTTCCGTGACATATGTCTCCATGGCAACGTCTCCTCCTGTGACAGTGGGTACACATGACTCCGTGGAAGTGCAGCGTTCTCTGGAGGTTTATCTTGCAAATCCCACCGTCGATGAGGTGGTAATTTGGTCGCTTTCTTCTTGCTAAAAAGCGATAGCCAAATCGGCATATTCTGGGGGAATGCGCACGGTGGAAACCTGGTCTGGACTCTCCACCGTCGTGGCACCGATGGAAACTCCTATACACCTCTCTGAACACTCGTCTGACCACCCCTTAAGAGCCCCCTGTTTCCAGGAAATAACGGGATTGTGAATAGCCAGCCAGGGAACCCCCAACACCACCGGGAACCCAGGTGAATCAATAAGGTAGAAACTGATCCTCTCCCTATGATTCCCTGCGTTACCATGTCCAGCGGAATCGTGGCCTCCCTGACCAGCCCTGACCCTAACGGTCGGCTATCTAAGGAGTGCAGGGGATAGGTGGGTCTATCTGCACTCAACGGAATACCCAATTTACGGGCGAGTCCACAATCCATAAAACTCCCAACTGCGCCTGAATCGACTAGCGCCTTATGCTGAAGAGAGGGGAAAACGCAGGGAAAAAAAATTACAAAAACATGTGACCAAGGAGCTCTAGGTGAGTTTGGTGCTTACTCACCTGGGGTGGCCGAAGTGTTCATGACCATCTCGACTCCCAGAGGACTCCTCCAACACCGGTCCGGGCGTGTGTCCTCTCCGTCCACAATAAAAGCAGGAGGAGCCCCATCTGGTCCCCTAGATGCAGCTCCTCCCAACTCCATCTGGTGGGGTGGGAGAGCTGGAAGGTGGAATTAACAGGACCCTTCTGAACGTGGGCAGCTAGCAGGTTGTCCAATCGAATAGACATGTCTATAAGTTCATCCAGGGAGAGTTGTGTCTCTACCCAAGCCAGCTCCCTCTGCGGATTATCCTCCCGGAGACTAGACCGGTAATGATCCATCAGGAGCCCTGTCATTTCACCCAGCACCAGCAGCTAGGGTCCTAAACTCCAACGAAGTCCTGTGCGGCTCCTCATCTCTTGTCTGAGGTGGAACAGTCGCTCACCCGCCGCTTTTCACTCCGGTGGATGATCGAACACAGCTCGGAAACGGGCGGGTGAACTCCAGGTAGTTGTCCCGAGCCGAGTCTGGACTGTTCCAGACCGCGTTAGCCCAGTCCAGGGCCTTGCCCGTTAAACAGGAGACGAGGAGACGCCACACTCTCCTCACCCGGGAGCCGGTCGCACGGTAGCCAGGCAGAGCTCTAGCTGGAGCAAAAATCACTGGCACCCAGCCGCTGCTCCATCGTACTCCCTCGGGGAGAGACGCAGTGCGCTGGACCCAGAGACGACGTAGGTGGGTAGGTGTTGAAGGTGGTGTCGGCAGTGGGAGAGCTGACTGAGATAGATGTCGGTAGACCACTCCTCTCCCATCGTTCCATCCTCTCCATCATCTGATCCATCGCCGTACCAATCCGATGGAGGACAGCTGTGTGGTGATGGGACGCGCTCCTCCATAGTGGGGAGAGGGGTGGTCGCTGCTCCTGCTAACTCCATTTCTTCGGTGGCGGGCTTCTGTCACGAG
>NW_026284899.1:0-4661 GCF_023373465.1 Oncorhynchus keta | reverse complement strand
CTACCTACACTACTGTTACTGTCTGTTTATTATCTATATATAGTCACTTTACCCCTACCTACACTACTGTTATTGCTTTTATTATCTATATATAGACACTTTACCCCTACCTACACTACTGTTACTGTTTATTATCTATATATAGACACTTTACCCCTACCTACACTACTGTTACTGTTTTTATTATCTATATATAGTCACTTTACCCCTACCTACACTACTGTTACTGTTTATCTATATATAGACACTTTACCCTACCTACACTACTGTTACTGTCTGTTTATTATCTATATACAGTCACTTTACCCCTACCTACACTACTGTTATTGTTTATTATCTATATATAGTCACTTTACCCCTACCTACACTACTGTTACTGTCTGTTTATTATCTATATATAGACACTTTCTATATATGTTAGTCATTATCTATATATAGTCACTTACCCCCTACCTACACTACTGTTACTGTCTGTTTATTATCTATATATAGTCACTTTACCCCTACCTACACTACTGTTACTGTTTTTATTATCTATATATAGTCACTTTACCCCTACCTACACTACTGTTACTGTCTGTTTATTATCTATATATAGTCACTTTTACCCCTACCTACACTACTGTTACTGTTTATTATCTATATATAGTCACTTTACCCTACCTACACTACTGTTACTGTTTATTATCTATATATAGTCACTTTTACCCCTACCTACACTACTGTTACTGTTTATTATCTATATATAGTCACTTTACCCCTACCTACACTACTGTTACTGTCTGTTTATTATCTATATATAGTCACTTTACCCCTACCTACACTACTGTTACTGTTTATTATCTATATATAGTCACTTTACCCCTACCTACACTACTGTTACTGTTTATATATCTATATATATCTACAGTCACTTTACCCCTACCTACACTACTGTTACTGTCTGTTTTATTATCTATATATAGTCACTTTACCCCTACCTACACTACTGTTACTGTTTATTATCTATATATAGTCACTTTACCCCTACCTACACTACTGTTACTGTTTATTATCTATATATAGACACTTTACCCCTACCTACACTACTGTTACTGTCTGTTTATTATCTATATATAGACACTTTACCCCTACCTACACTACTGTTACTGTCTGTTTATTATCTATATATAGTCACTTTACCCCTACCTACACTACTGTTACTGTTTATTATCTATATATAGACACTTTACCCCTACCTACACTACTGTTACTGTCTGTTTATTATCTATATATAGACACTTTACCCCTACCTACACTACTGTTACTGTCTGTTTATTATCTATATATAGTCACTTTACCCCTACCTACACTACTGTTACTGTTTATTATCTATATATAGACACTTTACCCCTACCTACACTACTGTTACTGTCTGTTTATTATCTATATATAGTCACTTTACCCCTACCTACACTACTGTTACTGTTTATTATCTATATATAGTCACTTTACCCCAACCTACACTACTGTTACTGTTTATTATCTATATATAGACACTTTACCCTACCTACACTACTGTTACTGTTTTTATTATCTATATATAGTCACACTTTTACTGTTTATTATCTATATACCCCTACCTACACTACTGTTACTGTCTGTTTATTATCTATATATAGTCACTTTTACCCCTACCTACACTACTGTTACTGTTTATTATCTATATATAGTCACTTTACCCCTACCTACACTACTGTTACTGTCTGTTTATTATCTATATATAGACACTTTACCTACCTACCTATTATCTATATATAGACTACTGTTACTGTCTGTTTATTATCTATATATAGTCACTTTACCCCTACCTACACTACTGTTACTGTTTATTATCTATATATAGTCACTTTACCCCTACCTACACTACTGTTACTGTCTGTTTATTATCTATATATAGTCACTTTACCCCTACCTACACTACTGTTACTGTTTATTATCTATATATAGTCACTTTACCCCTACCTACACTACTGTTACTGTTTATTATCTATATATAGTCACTTTACCCCTACCTACACTACTGTTACTGTTTTTATTATCTATATATAGTCACTTTACCCCTACCTACACTACTGTTACTGTTTATTATCTATATATAGACACTTTACCCCTACCTACACTACTGTTACTGTCTGTTTATTATCTATATATAGTCACTTTACCCCTACCTACACTACTGTTACTGTTTATTATCTATATATAGTCACTTTACCCCTACCTACACTACTGTTACTGTTTATTATCTATATATAGTCACTTTACCCCTACCTACACTACTGTTACTGTTTATTATCTATATATAGACACTTTACCCCTACCTACACTACTGTTACTGTTTATTATCTATATATAGACACTTTACCCCTACCTACACTACTGTTACTGTCTGTTTATTATCTATATATAGTCACTTTACCCCTACCTACACTACTGTTACTGTTTATTATCTATATATAGACACTTTACCCCTACCTACACTACTGTTACTGTCTGTTCTATTAGTCACTTTGCTATATATAGTTACACTTATCTATATATAGACCCCCTACCTACACTACTGTTACTGTCTGTTTATTATCTATATATAGACACTTTACCCCTACCTACACTACTGTTACTGTTTATTATCTATATATAGACACTTTACCCCTACCTACACTACTGTTACTGTCTGTTTATTATCTATATATAGACACTTTACCCCTACCTACACTACTGTTACTGTCTGTTTATTATCTATATATAGACACTTTACCCCTACCTACACTACTGTTACTGTCTGTTTATTATCTATACAGTCACTTTAGACCCCTACCTACACTACTGTTACTGTCTGTTTATTATCTATATAGTCACTTTACCCCTACCTACACTACTGTTACTGTTTATTATCTATATAGACACTTTACCCCAACCTACACTACTGTTACTGTCTGTTTATTATCTATATATAGTCACTTTACCCTACCTACACTACTGTTACTGTTTATTATCTATATATAGTCACTTTACCCCACCTACACTACTGTTACTGTTTTTATTATCTATATATAGTCACTTTACCCCTACCTACACTACTGTTACTGTCTGTTTATTATCTATATAGACACTTTACCCCTACCTACACTACTGTTACTGTTTTATCTATATATAGTCACTTTACCCCTACCTACACTACTGTTACTGTCTGTTTATTATCTATATATAGTCACTTTACCCCTACCTACACTACTGTTACTGTTTATTATCTATATATAGACACTTTACCCCTACCTACACTACTGTTACTGTTTATTATCTATATATAGACACTTTACCCCTACCTACACTACTGTTACTGTCTGTTTATTATCTATATATAGTCACTTTACCCCTACCTACACTACTGTTACTGTTTATTATCTATATATAGACACTTTACCCCTACCTACACTACTGTTACTGTCTGTTTATTATCTATATATAGTCACTTTACCCCTACCTACACTACTGTTACTGTCTGTTTATTATCTATATAGACACTTTACCCCTACCTACACTACTGTTACTGTTTATTATCTATATATAGACACTTTGCCCCTACCTACACTACTGTTACTGTTTATTATCTATATAGACACTTTACCCCTACCTACACTACTGTTACTGTTTATTATCTATATATAGTCACTTTACCCCTACCTACACTACTGTTACACTGTTTATTATCTATATATAGTCACTTTACCCCTACCTACACTACTGTTACTGTTCGTTTATTATCTATATATAGTCACTTTACCCCTACCTACACTACTGTTACTGTTTATTATCTATATATTAGACACTTTACCCCTACCTACACTACTGTTACTGTCTGTTTATTATCTATATATAGTCACTTTACCCCTACCTACACTACTGTTACTGTTTATTATCTATATAGTCACTTTACCCTACCTACACTACTGACACACTTTACCTCCTACACTACTGTTACTGTCTATTATCTATATATAGACACTTTACTTCATCTACCTATTCACTACTGTTACTGCCTGTTTATTATCTATATATAGTCACTTTTACCCCTACCTACACTACTGTTACTGTCTGTTTATTATCTATATATAGACACTTTACCCCTACCTCCACACTACTGTTACTGTTTATTATCTATATATAGACACTTTTACCCCTACCTACACTACTGTTACTGTTTATTATCTATATATAGACACTTTACCCCTACCTACACTACTGTTACTGTTTATTATCTATATATAGTCACTTTACCCCTTTACCCCACTTCACCAAGAAAGAAAAAATTACAAATGACAAATAGTATTATATTTTATTGTCTATGTGTGAACCACCCTCTTTCTGCCATCTTAATCAATACACCAAGTGTATTGTGTTAACCTCATTCCACACCAAGGGTAGCAGCCTATTGTATTGAGCCCTGGGCTTCGTCACTCTCACCAAGGGTAGCAGCCTATTGTATTGAGCCCTGGGCTTCATCACACTCACCAAGGTTAGCAGCCTATTGTATTGAGCCCTGGGATTCGTCACCTCCCACCAAGGGTAGCAGCCTATTGTATTGAGCCCTGGGGCTTCATCACTCTCACCAAGGGTAGCAG
>NW_026284898.1:0-6987 GCF_023373465.1 Oncorhynchus keta | reverse complement strand
GTGAGGGGTGTATATGTGAGGGTGTGTGGGTGAGGGTGTATATGTGAGGGTGTGTGGGTGAGGGTGTATATGTGAGGGTGTGTGGGTGAGGGTGTATACGTGAGGGTGTGTTTTTGGGTGTGTGTATGTACCGTACCAGTCAAACGTTTAGACACATCTACTCATTCCAGGGTTTTTCTTTATTTTTACTATTTTCTATATTATAGAATAATAGTGAAGACATCAACACTATGAAATAACACATATGGAATCATGTAGCAACCACCAAACATTGTTAAACAAATCTAAATATATTTTATATTTGAGATTCTTTAAAGTCGCCACCCTTTGCCTTGATGACAACTTTTCACACTCTTGGCATTCTCTCAACCAGCATCACCTGGAATCATTTTTCAACAGTCTTGAAGGAGTTCCCACATATGCGGAGCACTTGTTGGCTGCTTTCCCTTCACTCTGTGGACCAACTCCCACCCTGCCTGAGTGTTATCCCCTGATAATGACACCCTGACTGAGTGTTATCCCCTGATAATGACACCCTGTCTGGAGTGTTATCCCCTGGATAATGCCCACCCTGTCTGAGTGTTATCCCCTGATAATGACACCCTGTCTGAGTGTTATCCCCTGATAATGCCCACCCTGTCTGGAGTGTTATCCCCTGATAATGCCCACCCTGTCTGAGTGTTATCCCCTGATAATGCCCACCCTGTCTGAGTGTTATCCCTGATAATGCCCACCCTGTCTGAGTGTTATCCCCTGATAATGCCCACCCTGTCTGAGTGTTATCCCCTGATAATGCCCACCCTGTCTGAGTGTTATCCCCTGATAATGCCCACCCTGTCTGAGTGTTATCCCCTGATAATGACACCCTGTCTGAGTGTTATCCCCTGATAATGCCCACCCTGTCTGAGTGTTATCCCCTGATAATGCCCACCCTGTCTGAGTGTTATCCCCTGATAATGCCCACCCTGTCTGAGTGTTATCCCTGATAATGCCACCCTGTCTGAGTGGTATCCCCTGATAATGACACCCTGTATGAGTGTTATCCCCTGATAATGCCACCCTGTCTGAGTGTTATCCCCTGATAATGACACCCTGCCTGAGTGTTATCCCCTGATAATGACACCCTGTCTGAGTGTTATCCCCTGATAATGCCCACCCTGTCTGAGTGTTATCCCCTGATAATGACACCCTGTCTGAGTGTTATCCCCTGATAATGACACCCTGTCTGAGTGTTATCCCCTGATAATGACACCCTGTCTGAGTGTTATCCCTGATAATGCCCACCCTGTCTGAGTGTTATCCCCTGATAATGCCCTCCCTGTCTGAGTGTTATCCCTGATATTGACACCCTGTCTGAGTGTTATCCCCTGATAATGCCACCCTGTCTGAGTGTTATCCCTGATAATGACACCCTGTCTGAGTGTTATCCCCTGATAATGCCACCCTGTCTGAGTGTTATCCCTGATAATGCCCACCCTGTCTGAGTGTTATCCCCTGATAATGACACCATGTCTGTCTCTGAGTGTTATCCCTGATAATGACACCCTGTCTGGAGTGTTATCCCTGATAATACCCACCCTGTCTGAGTGTTATCCCCTGATAATGCCCACCCTGTCTGAGTGTTATCCCCTGATAATGCCACCCTGTCTGGAGTGTTATCCCCTGATAATGACCACCCTGTCTGGGTGTTATGCAGCCTGATAATGCCCACCCTGTCTGGGTGGTATCCCCTGATAATGCCACCCTGTCTGAGTGTTATCCTGATGTGACACCCTGTCTAGTGTTATCCCCTGATAATGACACCCTGTCTGATTGTTATCCCCTGATAATGCCCACCCTGTCTGAGTGTTATCCCCTGATATTGACACCCTGTCTGAGGCATTCCCTGATAATGCCACCCTGTCTGAGTGTTATCCCCTGATAATGCCACCATGCTGAGTGTTATCCCCGATAATGCCACCCTGTCTGGAGTGTTATCCCCTGATAATGACACCCTGTCTGAGCGTTATCCTGATAATGCCACCCTGTCTGAGTGTTATCCCCTGATAATGACACCCTGTCTGAGTGTTATCCCCGATAATTCCCACCCTGTCTGAGTAGTTATCCCCTGATAATGCCCACCCTGGCTGAGTGTTATCCCCTGATAATGCCACCCTGTCTGGAGTGTTATCCCCTGATAATGCCACCCTGTCTGAGTGTTATCCCCTGATAATGCCCACCCTGTCTGGAGTGTTATCCCCGATAATGCTCAATTCTGTCTGGAGTGTTATCCCTGATAATGCCCACCCTGTCACAGTATTATCCTGATAATGCCCACCCTGTCTGAGTGTTATCCCTGATAATGCCACACTGTCTGAGTGTTATCCCCTGATAATGACACCCTGTCTGAGTGTTATCCCCTGATAATGCCACCCTGTCTCGAGTGTTATCCTGATAATGACACCCTGCCCCTGAGTGTTATCCCTGATAATGACACCCTGTCTGAGTGTTATCCCCTGATAATGACACCCTGTCTGAGTGTTATCCTGATAATGACACCCTGTCTGGTGTTATCCCCTGATAATGACACCCTGTCTCGAGTGTTATCCCCTGATAATGACACCCTGTCTGAGTGTTATCCCTGATAATGCCCACCCTGTCTGAGTGTTATCCCCGATAATGACACTCCTGTCTGAGTGTTATCCCTGATAATTGACACCCTGTCTGGTGTTATCCCCTGATAATGCCACCCTGTCTGAGTGTTATCCCCTGATAATGACACCCTGTCTGAGTGTTTATCCTGATAAGTGCCCACCCTGTCTGAGTGTTATCCCCGATAATGACACCCTGTCTCTGAGTGTTATCCTACCGATAATGACACCCTGTCTGATGTCTGATAATGACTCTGAGTGTTATCCCTGATAATGACACCCTGTCTGAGTGGTATCCTCTGATACGACACCCTGTCTGAGTGTTATCCCTGTCACCTCTCTGAGTGTTATCCCCTGATACGACACCCTGTCTGAGTGTTATCCCCTGATAATGCTCCACCCTGTCTGGAGTG
The DNA here is from genome assembly GCF_023373465.1 of Oncorhynchus keta. NCBI lineage: Eukaryota > Metazoa > Chordata > Actinopteri > Salmoniformes > Salmonidae > Oncorhynchus > Oncorhynchus keta. The sequence continues at coordinate 3,944 of NW_026284898.1, read as the reverse complement.
TTATCCTGATGTGACTGCCCTGTCTGAGTGTTATCTGATAATGCCACCCTGTCTGAGTGTTATCCTGATAATGCCACCATGTCTGTCTCTGAGTGTTATCCTGATAATGACACCTGTCTGAGTGTTATCCCCTGATGTGCCACCCTGTCTGAGTGTTATCCCTGATAATGCCACCCTGTCTGAGTGTTATCCTGATAATGCCACCTGTCTGAGTGTTATCCCTGATAATGACACCCTGTCTGAGTGTTATCCTGATAATGCCACCCCTGTCTGAGTGTTATCCCCTGATAATGCCACCATGTCTGAGTGTTATCCCCTGATAATGCCACCCTGTCTGATGTTATCCCCTGATAATGACACCCTGTCTGAGTGTTATCCCTGATAATGCCACCCTGTCTGAGTGTTATCCCCTGATAATGACACCCTGTCTTAGTGTTATCTGATAATTTCCACCCTGTCTGAGTGTTATCCTGATAATGCCCACCCTGGCTGAGTGTTATCCTGATAATGCCACCCTGTCTGAGTGTTATCCCTGATAATGCCACCCTGTCTGAGTGTTATCCCTGATAATGCCCACCCTGGCTGAGTGTTATCCCTGATAATGCCCACCCTGTCTGGAGTGTTATCCCCTGATAATGCCCACCCTGTCTGAGTGTTATCCTGATAATGCTCCACCCTGTCTGAGTGTTATCCCCTGATAATGCCCACCCTGTCTGAGTGTTATCCCTGATAATGCCACCCTGTCTGAGTGTTATCCCCTGATAATGACACCCTGTCTGAGTGTTATCCTGATAATGACACCACCTGTCTGAGTGTTATCCCTTATCCCCTGAAAGTGTTATCCCTGATAATGACACCCTGTCTCGAGTGTTATCCCCTGATAATGACACCCTGTCTGAGTGTTATCCCTGATAATGCCCACCCTGTCTGAGTGTTATCCCCTGATAATGCTTACCCTGTCTGAGTGTTATCCTGATGGTGCCTGCCTGTCTGAGTGTTATCCCTGATTGCCCACCTGTCTGAGTGTTATCCTGATAATGACACCCTGTCTGGAGTGTTATCCCTGATAATCCCCACCCTGTCTGAGTGTTATCCCTGATAATGACACCCTGTCTGGAGTGTTATCCCTGATAATACCACCCTGTCTAGTGTTATCTGATAATGCCCACCCTGTCTGAGTGTTATCCCTGATAATGACACCCTGTCTGAGTGTTATCCACTGATAATGACACCCTGTCTGAGTGTTATCCATGATAATGACACCCTCTCTGAGTGTTATCCCTGATAATGACACCCTGTCTGAGTGTCTGAGTCCCCTGATAATGACACCCTGTCTGAGTGTTATCCCCGATAATGACACCCTCTCTGAGTGTTATCCCCTGATAATGACACCCTGTCCCTCGATACGACACCTCCCGTCTGAGTGTTATCCTGATAATGCCCACCTGTCTGGAGTGTTATCCTGATGTGCCCACCCTGTCGGAGTGTTATCCCCTGATAATGCCACCCTGTCTGAGTGTTATCCCCTGATAATGCCCACCCTGTCTGGAGTGTTATCCCTGATAATGACAGTCCGGCCCTGATAATACCCACCCTGTGTGTTATCCCCGAATGCCCACCCTGTCTGAGTGTTATCCCTGATAATGACACCCTGTCTGAGTGTTATCCCTGATAATGACACCCTGTCTGAGTGTTATCCCCTGATAATGACACCCTGTCTGAGTGTTATCCCTGATAGTGCCACCCTGTCTGGGTGTTATCCCTGATAATGACACACCCTGTCTGAGTGTTATCCCTGATAATGCCACCCTGTCTGAGTGTTATCCCTCTGATAATGACACCCTGTCTGAGTGTTATCCCCTGTGTTATCCCTGATAATGCCACCCTGTCTGGAGTGTTATCCCTGATAATGACACCCCGTCTGAGTGTTATCCCCTGATAATGCCACCCTGTCTGAGTGTTATCCCTGATAATGACACCCTGTCTGAGTGTTATCCCCTGATAATTCCCACCCTGTCTGAGTGTTATCCCCTGATAATGCCCACCCTGGCTGAGTGTTATCCCCTGATAATGCCACCCTGTCTGAGTGTTATCCCCTGATAATGCCACCCTGTCTGAGTGTTATCCCCTGATAATGCCCACCCTGGCTGAGTGTTATCCCCTGATAATGCCCACCCTGTCTGAGTGTTATCCCCTGATAATGCCCACCCTGTCTGAGTGTTATCCCCTGATAATGCCCACCCTGTCTGAGTATTATCCCTGATAATGCCCACCCTGTCTGAGTGTTATCCCCTGATAATGACACCCTGTCTGAGTATTATCCCTGATAATGCCCACCCTGTCTGAGTGTTATCCCTGATAATGACCACCCTGTCTGAGTGTTATCCCCTGATAATGACACCCTGTCTGAGTGTTATCCCCTGATAATGACACCCTGTCTGAGTGTTATCCCTGATAATGACACCCTGTCTGAGTGTTATCCCTGATAATGACACCCTGTCTGAGTGTTATCCCCTGATAATGCCCACCCTGTCTGAGTGTTATCCCCTGATAATGCACACCCTGTCTGAGTGTTATCCCCTGATAGTGCCCACCCTGTCTGAGTGTTATCCCCTGATAATGACACCCTGTCTGAGTGTTATCCCCTGATAATCCCCACCCTGTCTGAGTGTTATCCCCTGATAATGACACCCTGTCTGAGTGTTATCCCCTGATAATACCACCCTGTCTGAGTGTTATCCCCTGATAATGCCCACCCTGTCTGAGTGTTATCCCTGATAATGACACCCTGTCTGAGTGTTATCCACTGATAATGACACCCTGTCTGAGTGTTATCCCCTGATAATGCCACCCTGTCTGAGTGTTATCCCCTGATAATGCCCACCCTGTCTGAGTGTTATCCCCTGATAATGCCACCCTGTCTGAGTGTTATCCCCTGATAATGCCACCCTGTCTGAGTGTTATCCCTGATAATGCCCACCCTGTCTGAGTGTTATCCCCTGATAATGCCCACCCTGTCTGAGTGTTATCCCCTGATAATGCCCACCCTGTCTGGAGTGTTATCCCTGATAATGCCCACCCTGTCTGAGTGTTATCCCCTGATAATGCCCACCCTGTCTGAGTGTTATCCCTGATAATGACACCCTGTCTGAGTGTTATCCCCTGATAATGCCCACCCTGTCTGAGTGTTATCCCTGATAATGACACCCTGTCTGAGTGTTATCCCCTGATAATGACACCCTGTCTGAGTGTTATCCCCTGATAATGACACCCTGTCTGAGTGTTATCCCCTGATAATGACACCCTGTCTGAGTGTTATCCCCTGATAATGACACCCTGTCTGAGTGTTATCCCTGATAATGACACCCTGTCTGAGTGTTATCCCTGATAATGACCACCCTGTCTGAGTGTTATCCCCTGATAATGACAATTCCCTGTCTGGAGTGTTATCTCTGATAATGCCCACCCTGTCTGAGTGTTATCCCCTGATAGTGCCCACCCTGTCTGAGTGTTATCCCCTGATAATGACACCCTGTCTGGAGTGTTATCCCTGATAATCCCCACCCTGTCTGAGTGTTGGCCCCCTCGATAACATTACCCTGTCTGGAGTGTTATCCTTGATAATACCACCTGTCTGGAGTGTTATCCCTGATATTCTTGGTGCACTCTGTTCGAGTGTTATCTCCTGATAATGACACCTGTCTGAGTGTTATCCACGTGATAATGACACCCTGTTAATGAGTGTTATCCACGTTGATAATGATGACCCCTCTCTGAGTGTTATCCCTTGATAATGACACCCTGTCTGGAGTGTTATCCCCGATAATGCCCACCCCTGAGTCTGGAGTGTTATCCCCGATACGACACCCTGTCTGAGTGTTATCCCCTGATAATGACACCCTGTCTGAGTGTTATTCCCTGATAATGACACTCTCTCTGAGTGT
>NW_026284897.1:12500-13810 GCF_023373465.1 Oncorhynchus keta | reverse complement strand
AATCATAATGTTTATTCTACTTTAAACAACAGACATCAGAATCATAATGTTTATTCTACTATAACAACAGACATCAGAATCATAATGTTTATTCTACTATAACAACAGACATCAGAATCATAATGTTTATTCTACTATAACAACAGACATCAGAATCATAATGTTTATTCTACTATAACAACAGACATCAGAATCATAATGTTTATTCTACTAACAACAGACATCAGAATCACTAATGTTTATTCTACTATAACAACAGACATCAGAATCATAATGTTTATTCTACTATAACAACAGACATCAGAATCATAATGTTTATTCTACTATAACAACAGACATCAGAATCATAATGTTTATTCTACTATAAACAACAGACATCAGAATCATAATGTTTATTCTACTATAACAACAGACATCAGAATCATAATGTTTATTCTACTATAACAACAGACATCAGAATCATAATGTTTATTCTACTATAACAACAGACATCAGAATCATAATGTTTATTCTACTATAACAACAGACATCAGAATCATAATGTTTATTCTACTATAACAACAGACATCAGAATCATAATGTTTATTCTACTATAACAACAGACATCAGAATCATAATGTTTATTCTACTATAACAACAGACATCAGAATCATAATGTTTATTCTACTATAACAACAGACATCAGAATCATAATGTTTATTCTACTATAACAACAGACATCAGAATCATAATGTTTATTCTACTATAACAACAGACATCAGAATCATAATGTTTATTCTACTATAACAACAGACATCAGAATCATAATGTTTATTCTACTATAACAACAGACATCAGAATCATAATGTTTATTCTACTATAACAACAGACATCAGAATCATAATGTTTATTCTACTATAACAACAGACATCAGAATCATAATGTTTATTCTACTATAACAACAGACATCAGAATCATAATGTTTATTCTACTATAACAACAGACATCAGAATCATAATGTTTATTCTACTATAACAACAGACATCAGAATCATAATGTTTATTCTACTATAACAACAGACATCAGAATCATAATGTTTATTCTACTATAACAACAGACATCAGAATCATAATGTTTATTCTACTATAACAACAGACATCAGAATCATAATGTTTATTCTACTATAACAACAGACATCAGAATCATAATGTTTATTCTACTATAACAACAGACATCAGAATCATAATGTTTATTCTACTATAACAACAGACATCAGAATCATAATGTTTATTCTACTATAACAACAGACATCAGAATCATAATGTTTATTC
>NW_026284897.1:0-7500 GCF_023373465.1 Oncorhynchus keta | reverse complement strand
TTCCCCCTCTCTTTCCCCCTCTCTGTTCCCCTCTCTTTCCCCCCTCTCTTTCCCCCTCTCTCTCCCCTCTCTTTCCCCCTCTCTGTTCCCCTCTCTTTCCCCCTCTCTGTCTCCCTCTCTGTTCCCCTCTCTTTCCCCCTCTCTGTCTCCCTCTCTGTTCCCCTCTCTTTCCCCCTCTCTTTCCCCCCTCTCTGTTCCCCTCTCTTTCCCCCTCTCTGTTCCCCTCTCTTTCCCCCTCTCTGCTCCTCTCTGTTCTCCTCTCTTTCCCCTCCATGTCTCCCTCTATGTTCCCTCTCTTCCTCCTCTCTTTCCCCTCTATGTCCCTCTCTCTCCCTCTTCTCTCCCCTCTCTGTTCCCCTCTCTTCCCTCTCTTCCCTCTCTTTCCCCTCTTCTCTCGTTCCCCTCTCTCTTCCACACCTCTCTCTGTCCCCCTCTGTCCCCCCTCTGCCCCCTCTCTTTTCCCCCTCTCTGTCCCCCTCTCTGCCCTCATCTGCCCCCTCTCTGCCCACCCCTCTTCCCCCTCTCTGTCCCCTCTCTGTCCCCCTCTCTTTCCCCCTCTCTGTCCCCTCTCTCCCCATGCCCTCCCTCTGCACCCCTCTTCCCCTCTCTGTCCCCTCTCTTTCCCTCTCTGTTCCTCTCTTCTCTCTCTTACCTCTCTTCCCTCTCTTCCTACACTCTCTTTCTTCCCCTCTCTTTCCCTCTCTCTTCCCCTCTCTTTCCCTCCTCTCTTTCTCTCTGTACCTCTCTTCCCTCTCTTTCCTCTCTCTCTCCTCCTTTCACATACCTCTCTATGCCCTCTCTCATATCACCCATCATATAATATATATATATATACCATCATATATATGCATCTAACATATGCCTTCATCATCATATCACCTACTCTCTGTTCCTCTCGTATTCCCCACTCTCTCTCCCCTCTCTTTCCCCTCTCTATTTCCCTCTCTCTCTTCCCTCTCTCTCCTCTCTTTGCCCTCTCTGTTCCCCTCTCTTTCCCCCTCTCTCCCCCTCTCTGTTCCCCTCTCTTTCCCTCTCTCTGTTCCCCTCTATTTCCCCCTCTCTTCCCCTTCTCTCTGTTCCCTCTCTTTCCCCCTCTCTTTCCCTCTCTCTCCCCCTCTCTTTCCCCCTCTCTGTTTCCCTCTCTTTCCCCCTCTCTGTCTCCTCTCTGTTCCCCTCTGTTTCCCCCTCTCTGTCTCCTCTCTGTTTCCCCTCTCTTTCCCCTCTCTTTCCCCCTCTCCTGTTCCCCTCTCTTTCCCCCTCTCTGTTCCCCTCTCTTTCCCCTCTCTGTCTCCCTCTCTGTTCCCCTCTTTCCCCTCCATGTCTCCTCTATGTTCCCTCTCTTTCCCCCTCTCTTTCCCTCTCTGTTTCCCCTCTCTCCCACTACTCTTTCCACCTCTCTGATTCTCTTACATCTATGTTGCATAATCACCCTCTCATACTACCCCTCTGACATGTGCATATATACTTCCTCTCTGATCTCCTCTCTGTTCCCCTCTCTCTCCCTCTGCTTTCCACCCTCTCTGTTCCCCCTCTTTCCTCCTCTCTCATATCCCCATCATCTGTGTCCTCTATTTCCCCTCTCATATACATCCCCTCTCTTTCCCCTCTCTTTCCCCCTCTCTGTTCCCCTCTCTTTCCCCTCTCTTTCCCTCTCTCTTCCCCCTCTCTGTTCTCCCTCTCTGTTCCCCTCTCTCTTCCTCTCTCTCTGTCACCTCTCTGTTCCCTCTCTTTCCCCTCTGTCCCCTCTCTTCCTCTCTGTTCCCCTCTCTTTCCCTCTCTTTCCCCTCTCTTTCCCCCTCTCTCTCTCCCTCCTCTCTCTCTCCCCTCTCTTTCCCCCTCTCTTTCCCCCTCTCTTTCCCCCTCTCTGTTCCCCTCTCTTTCCCCCTCTCTCTCCCCCTCTCTTTCCCCCTCTCTGTTCCCCTCTCTCTTCCCCTCTCTCTCCTCTCTTTCCCTCTCTGTTCCCCTCTCTTTCCCCCTCTCTTCCCCCTCTCTGTTCCCTCTCTTTCCCTCTCTCTGTTCCCCTCTATTTCCCCCTCTCTTTCCTCCCTCTCTGTTCCCCTCTCTTTCCCCCTCTCTTTCCCCTCTCTCTTCCCCTCTCTTTCCCCCTCTCTGTTCCCCTCTCTTTCCCCCTCTCTGTCTCCCTCTCTGTTCCCTCTCTTTCCCCCTCTCTGTCTCCTCTCTGTTCCCCTCTCTTTCCCCTCTCTTTCCCTCTCTGTTCCCTCTCTTTCCCCCTCTCTGTTCCCCTCTCTTTCCCCCTCTCTGTCTCCTCTCTGTTCCCCTCCTCTTTCCCCCTCCATGTCTCCCTCTATGTTCCCCTCTCTTTCCCCCTCTCTTTCCCCTCTATGTTCCCCTCTCTATCTCCCTCTCTTTTCCCCCTCTCTGTTCCCCTCTCTTTCCCCCTCTCTGTTCCCCTCTCTTTCCCCCTCTCTCTCCCTCTCTGTTCCCCTCTCTCTGTCCCTAGCTTTCCCCTCTCTGTTCCCCTCTCTGTCCCCCTCTGTCCCCTCTCTTTCCCCTCTGTTCCCCCTCTGCCCTCTCTGTACCCCTCTCTGCCACCCCTCTTCCCCCTCTCTGTCCCCCTCTCTGTCCCCTCTCCTCTTCCCCCTCTCTGTCCCCCTCTCTGCCCCTCATCTGCCCCCTCTGCCCACACACCTCTCATGTCCACCTCTACTCTTGTCCTCTCTGTTCTCCCTAATATGTTTGCATATATGGCTGTCATGTATATGTAGATATGTGCATGTTGCATATGTGCATGATGTATATGCATAATGTATATAGCATATGCATATATATATATGCATATATTGTATATGATATATATGCATGACTGCATGTATGAACATATGTATATATATGCATATGTATATGTGCATATGTCATATATATGCTTATGTCATATATGTATATTGCACCGCATATGCCTACCTATGCTATACTATGCTATATATCCATACCCTCTCTTCCCCTCTGCATGTATCCCCCTCTCTGTTCCCCTCTCGTTCCCTCTCTGTTCCCCCTCTCTTTCCCCCTCTCTTTCCCCCTCTCTGTTTCCCTCTGTTCCCCTCTCTTTCCCCTCTCTCTCCCCTCATCTTTCCCTCTCTCTCTTACACTCTTTCCACAACTACTCTGTCATCATGCTCTGTTTCCTCTATTTGCCCCATGCATCTGTGCATCCATGCATCTGTATGCACATCATACATGCACGCTCATACTATGCCCATCTCTGTTCCCTCTCTTTCCCTCTCTCTGTTCCCCTCTGCTTTCCCCCTCTCTGTCTCCCTCTCTGTTCCCCTCTCTTTCCCCTCCATGTCCCCTCTATGTTCCCCTCTCTTTCCCCCTCTCTTCCCCTCTCTGTTCCCCTCTCTCTCTCTCCCTCTCTTTCCCCCTCTCTGTTCCCCTCTCTTTCCCCCTCTCTCCCCCTCTCTGTTCCCCTCTCTCTCTCCACTAGCTTTCCCCTCTCTGTTCCTCTCTTTCCCCCTCTCTCTCCCCTCTCTGTTTCCCTCTCTCTTCCCCCTCTGTTCCCCCTCTCTGTTCCCCTCTCTTCCCCCTCTCTGTTTCCTCTCTTTCCCCCTCTCTTTCCTCTCTCTTTCCCCCTCTCTTTCCCCTCTCTGTTCCCTCTCTCTTCCTCTGTTCTCCTCTCTGTTCCTCTCTTCCCTCTTGTCCCCCTCTCTGTTCTCCTCTCTTTCCTCTCTCTCTGTTCCTCTCTTTCCCCCCTCTCTGTCTCCCTCTCTGTTCCCTCTCTTTCCCCCTCTCATGTCTCCCTCTCTGTTCCCCTCTCTCCCTCTTCCCTCTCTTCCTCCTCTCTCTCCCCTCTCTTCCCCCTCTCTGTTCCCTCTCTTTCCCCCTCTCTCTCCCCTCTCTGTTCCCTCTCTTCCCATAGCTTTCCCCTCTCTGTTCCTCTCCTCTCTCTCTCCCTCTCTGTTCCCCTCTCTCTTCCCTCTCGTGTTCCCCTCTCTGTTCCCTCTCTTTCTGTTCCCCTCTCTGTCCCCCTCTTTTCCCTCTCTTTCCCCCTCTCTTTCCCCCTCTCTGTTCCCCTCTCTCTTCCTCTCTGTCTCCCTCTCTGTTCCCTCTCTTTCCCCCTCTCTGTCCCCCTCTCTGTTCCACTATCTTTCCCCCTCTCTGTTCCCTCTCTTTCCCCCTCTCTTTCCCCCTCTCGTTCCCTCTCTTTCCCCTCTCTGTTCCCCTCTCTGTCTCCCTCTCTGTTCCCCTTCTTTCCCCCCTCTCTTTCCCCCTCTAGCTTTCCCCCTCTCTGTTCCCCTCTATTTCCCCTCTCTCTCCCCTCTCTGTTCCCTCTCTCTTCCTCTCCGTTCCCCCTCTCTGTTCCCCTCTCTTTCCCCCTCTCTGTTTCCCCTCTCTTTCCCCCTCTCTTTCCTCTCTCTTCCCCCTCTCTTTCCCCCTCTCTGTTCCCCTCTCCCTCCTCTCTGTCTCCTCTCTGTTTCCCTCTCTTTCCCCCTCTCTGTCCCCCTCTCTGTTTCCACTATCTTTCCCCTCTCTGTTCCCCTCTCTTTCCCTCTCTCTTTCCCCCTCTCTGTTCCCCTCTCTCTCCCTCTCTCTGTTTCCACCTCTCTGTCTCCCTCTCTGTTCCTTCTTCCCCCCTCTTTCCCCTCTCTCTTCCTCTCTTTCCCCTCTCTTTCCCCCTCTGTTCCTCTCTTACCTCTCTGTTCCCTCTCTTTCCCCCTCTCTCTCCCTCTCTCCCCCTCTCTGTTCCCCTCTCTTTCCCCCTCTCTGTTCCCCTCTCTTTCCCCTCTTTCCTCTCTGTCTCCTCTCTGTTCCCTCTCTTCCCCCTCTTTCCCCTCTCTGTTCCCTCTCTTTCCCCTCACCTCCCACTCTCTTTCTCCTCTCTCTCCCCCTCTTTCCCCCTCTCTGTTCCCCTCTCTCCCCCTCTCTGTTCCCCTCTTTCCTCCTCTTCCTCTCTTTCCCCCTCTCTTTCCCTCTCTTTCTCCATCTCTGTTCCCCTCTCTTTCCCCCCTCTCTTTCCCCCTCTCTGTTCCCCTCTCTTTCCCTCCCTCTCTGTTCCCCTCTCTCTCCCCTCTCTTCCCCCTCTCTGTTCCCCTCTCTGTCCCCCTCTCTTTCCCCCTCTCTGTTCCCTCTCTCTCTCCCTCTCTGTTCCCCTCTCTGTTCCCCTCTCTTTCCCCCCTCTCTGTGTCCCCTCTCTTTCCCCTCTCTGTTCCCCTCTCTCTCCCCCTCTCTTTCCCCCTCTCTCTCCCCCTCTCTCTCCACCCTCTCTTCCCCCTGCTACATGTTCCTCATGCCCTACTCCCCCCTCTCTTTCCCCCTCTCTGTCCCCCTCTCTTTTTTTCCCCCTCTCTGTCCCCCATAACTCTGCATCGTGCACTCTCTGTATACGAACCGTCTGTTTTGCACACACATGCATACATATGCACAACAGCGTCAATATATGAACACATGCACATATCTTTACATGGAACACATGAAACGCATAAGCATATGACGTGTACATACCATATGTACATATGTGTTTATATGTGCACTCTCTATACCTCTCTCCTCTCTGTTTCCTCTCTAACCCCCAGCTCCTACCCTCAATGATATCCGCTCCTCTTCCACCCTCTCTGTTACACTCTCTCACCTCTTACTCTCGCGCAAACATACGTTATACACCCCTCTTCATGTTTCACCCCGGTTTCTCTTTCCCCAAATCTCTGTAATACACACATGCATGTGCATACATAGTTCGCACACTGCATATGGAACACACGTGCATACTTTACATCGTACCTCTCTTTCTCCATCCTCTGTTTCCCCTCTCTTCCCCTCTCTTTCCCCTCTCTGTTCCCCTCTCTGTCCCCCTCTCTGTTCCCCTCTCTCTCCCCTCTCTTCCCCCCTCTCTGTTTCCCCTCTCTGTCCCCTCTCTTTCCCCTCTCTGTTCCCCTCTCTCTCCCTCTGTTCCCCTCTCTGTTCCCTCTCTTCCCCCTCTGTTCCCCTCTCTTTCCCCCTCTCTGTTCCCCTCTCTCTTCCCCTCTCTTTCCCCCTCTCTCTCCCCTCTCTCCCCTCTCTTTCCCCTCTCTGTGTTCCCATCCTATTCCCCCTCTCTTTCCCCCTCTCTCCCCCTCTCTTTCCCCTCTCTGTCCCCCCTCTCTTTCCCCCTCTCTGTCCCCCTCTCTTTCTCCCTCTCTGTTCCCATCTATTTCCCCCCTCTCTCCCCCTCTCTTTCCACCTCTCTCTCCCCCTCTCTTTCCCCCTCTCTCCGTTCCCATCCATTTCCCCCCTCTCTTTCCCCTCTCTTTTCCCGTCTCTCTCCCCCTCTCTTTCCCCCTCTCTCGTTCCTCATCCATTTCCCCTCTCTTTCCCCTCTCTTTCCAGCTCTCTCATCCCCTCTCTTTCCACCTCTCGTTCCCATCTATTCCCCCTCTCTTTCCCCCTCTCTGTTCCCCTCTCTTTCCACCTCTCTTTCCCCTCTCTGTCCCCTCTCTTTCCCCCTCTCTGTTCCATCTATTTCCCCCTCTCTTCCCTCTCTGTTCCCCTCTCTTTCCCCCTCTCTTTCCCCTCTCTGTTCCCCCTCTCTTTCTCCCTCTCTCTCCCCTCTCTTTCCCCTCTCTCTCCACCTCTCTGTTCCCTCTCTTTCCCCCTCTCTTTCCACTCTCTCTCCCCTCTCTTTCCCTCTCTCTCTCTTCCCCCTCTCTTTCCCCCTCTCTGTCCCCCTCTCTTTCCCCCTCTCTGTTCCCCTCTCTCTCCCTCTCTTTCTCAACGTCTCTGTTCATCTATTTCCCCCTCTCTCTCCCCTCTCTTTCCACCTCTCTCTCCCCTCTCTTTCCCCCTCTCCGTTCCCATCTATTCCCCTCTCTTTCCCCCTCTCTTTCCCCCTCTCTCTCCCCCTCTCTTTCCCCCTCTCTCTCCCTCTCTCTCCATCTCTTTCCACCTCTCTGTTTCCCCTCTCTCTCCTCCTCTCTCTCCCCTCTCTTTCCCCTCTCTCTCCCCTCTCTTTCCCCTTACTGCATATATATGCATATATCGCATAATGCAATATATATGTATATATATACATATGTAAATATATAGCAATATGCATGTAATATTGTATATGTGCATATATAAACATGTATTGCATTATGTGCATCTTGCATGATGTATATGTGATAACATATGGTGTATATGTAACATAGTATCATATCACATATCTTTCCCCCTCTCTCTCTCCTCTCTTTCCACCTCTCTGTTCCCATCTATTTCCCCCTTTCTTTCCCCCTCTCTTTCACCTCTCTTTCCCCCTCTTTCTTCCCCTCCATTTCCCCCAAACCAAAGGTGTCCATGTGCCATGTTCTAGGGGTATCATGTCAGTGGAAACTCAGTGGGCTCCCATAGTCACCATGGGGGATGGGAGGATGGAAGCTTGGAGGAGGGAGGGAAAAAGGGATGGAGGGAGAAAGGGATGACAATCAGAGAGAGAGAACAGAAAGAGAGACAGTCAGAAAGAAAAGAGACAGTCAGAAAGAGAGAGAGACAGTCAGAAAGATCAGAGACAGACAGAAATAGACGGTCAGA
>NW_026284896.1:0-16691 GCF_023373465.1 Oncorhynchus keta | reverse complement strand
GTACGCCGTGAGGTAAAGCAGTACGCCGTGAGGTAAAGCACTGGGGGACGGCAGTACGCCGTGAGGTAAAGCACTGGGGGACGGCAGTACGCCGTGAGGTAAAGCACTGGGGACGGCAGTACGCCGTGAGGTAAAGCACTGGGGGACGGCAGTACGCCGTGAGGTAAAGCACTGGGGGACGGCAGTACGCCGTGAGGTAAAGCACTGTACGCCGTGAGGTAAAGCACTGGGGACGGCAGTACGCCGTGAGGTAAAGCACTGGGGACGGCAGTACGCCGTGAGGTAAAGCAGGGGACGGCAGTACGCCGTGAGGTAAAGCACTGGGGGACGGCAGTACGCCGTGAGGTAAAGCACTGGGGAACGGCAGTACGCCGTGAGGTAAAGCAGGACGCCGTGAGGTAAAGCACTGGGGGACGGCAGGAAACCGTGAGGTAAAGCAGTACGCCGTGAGGTAAAGCACTGGGGGACGGCAGTACGCCGTGAGGTAAAGCAGTACGCCGTGAGGTAAAACACTGGGGAACGGCAGTACGCCGTGCGGTAAAGCACTGGGGGACGGCAGTACGCCGTGAGGTAAAGCAGTACGCCGTGAGGTAAAGCAGTACGCCGTGAGGTAAAGCACTGGGGAACGGCAGTACGCCGTGAGGCAAAGCACTGGGGGACGGCAGTACGCCGTGAGGTAAAGCAGTACGCCGTGAGGTAAACCACTGGGGGACGGCAGTACGCCGTGAGTAAAGCACTGGAGGTACGGCAGAACGCCAAGGTGTCCTCCTCCCAGGTAAGCACTGGGGGACCTGGCAACACCCTGAGGTAAACAACTGGGGGACGGTCCGTACGCTGTGAGGTAAATGCACTGGGGACGGCAGTACGCCCTGAGAGCAAAGGAATGGGCAGGTCCTAATCCAGGCAGTACGCCGTGAGGTAAAGCACTGGGGGCGGCAGCTCCGCCGTGAGGTAAACTCACTGGGAACGGCAGTACGCCTGAGGTAAAGCAGACGCCGTGTTCAAGCACTGGGGACGGCAGTCACGCCGTCCGCTAAAGCACTGGCTTCCAGTTGAAGCTCGGCAGCTACGCCATGAGTGCTTGCACTGGCTGGAGAGTTAGGCACTCAGTACCCGGCTCTGAGGCCCTAAAGCCAAACAAGGGCACTGCGTTCATCCACCTCTGGCCTGCTCGCCTCCCTACCACTGAGGACGTACAGTTCCCGCTGCCCAGTCAAAACTGTTCGCTGCTCTGCCGTGAGGAAAAGCTCCTGGGACGCCAGGACGCGTGAGGCAATCACCACTGGAGACACCTGAAACCCCAAGTCTTCAAGGTAAAGGATAGGGTAAGTAAGGGTAAGTAATCCTTCTTGAACAAGATTTAGATGCAAGTGGCTGTTCCACTGGTTGTCATAAGGTGTATGCACCAATTTGTAAGTCGCTCTGGATACGCGTCTGCTAAATGCTTAAATGTGAATGTAAAGCACTGGGGAAGTAAGCCGTGAGAGTAAAGCAGGACGCCGTGAGACGACAGTACGCCGTGAGGTAAAGCAGGACGCCGTGAGGTAAAGCAGTGAAATGTAAATGTGAGGTAAAGCAGGACGGGAACCGTGAGGTAAAGCACTGGGGACGGCAGTACGCCGTGAGGTAAACTGGGGACGGCAGTACGCCGTGAGGTAAAGCACTGGGGACGGCAGTACGCCGTGAGGTAAAGCACTGGGGACGGCAGACTTCTGGGGACGGCGGCTGCTAAAGCAAACTCCGTGAGGTAAACAGCTCATCTTTTTGAAGTAAGCAGTCGCCGTGTTCCTTGGGGGACGAGAGTTAGCCAGAGGTAAAGCAGTCCGCCGATATGACGCCTGGACAGCATTTACTCTGGAGAGAAAGGAGTGAGATTCATTTTTTAGCAGTGAGATTGTTATGAACACTGATCAGAGCTCCATAACAGTAACGCTGCTTTAGAAGGTACTGAACCAGAACCCTTATAGTTCTGGGGGGCCTTGTGTTCCAGTGACAAACTACTGAGCCAGAGCTCATCTATAGTTCTGCAGGGCCTTGTGTTCCAGTGACAGGTACTGAGCCAGAACCCCTATAGTTCTGCAGGGCCTTGTGTTCCAGTGACAGGTACTGAGCCAGCATTTAGTTCTGGAGGGCCTTGAGTTCCAGTGACAGGTACTGAGCCAGAACCCTATAGTTCTGCAGGGCCTTGTGTTCCAGTGACAGGTACTGAACCAGAACCCCTATAGTTCTGCAGGGCCTTGTGTTCCAGTGACAGGTACTGAGCCAGAACCCCTATAGTTCTGCAGGGCCTTGTGTTCCAGTGACAGGTACTGAGCCAGAACCCCTATAGTTCTGCAGGGCCTTGTGTTCCAGTGACAGGTACTGAACCAGAACCCCTATAGTTCTGCAGGGCCTTGTGTTCCAGTGACAGGTACTGAGCCAGAACCCCCTATAGTTCTGCAGGGCCTTGTGTTCCAGTGACAGGTACTGAGCCAGAACCCCTATAGTTCTGCAGGGCCTTGTGTTCCAGTGACAGGTACTGAGCCAGAACCCCTATAGTTCTGCAGGGCCTTGTGTTCCAGTGACAGGTACTGAACCAGAACCCTATAGTTCTGCAGGGCCTTGTGTTCCAGTGACAGGTACTGAGCCAGAACCCCTATAGTTCTGCAGGGCCTTGCGTTCCAGTGACATTGCTGTTGATGTTAAGCAGTGCTGCTGACCCACCTGTTGTCGGCCCCAGCTCTAATTTTAGCCACGGTGGAGGCAGCTACGGGCAGCCCCAGGGTGATGTTCCCCAGGGTGGCACGGCTGCTGCCCACAGAGCTCGACAGGAAACTGGGGAATGCCTCATCCTCGATGTTGCTGAAACTCTCGGTCATGATTTTTGGGCTACGGTTCGGCCCGCTACCTCAGGTTCTACTGCAGACCATCAACTGAGTGGAGAGAAAGAAGAAAAAAAAAAAAACATTAATCACAATTGCTGATAAACATGTCAGTCAGACGAGCAAACACCTCAGTTCACGGTGGAAAGTGTGTCGTAGTTCAAACAAAGACTTGCCATGCAGATTCCTCCTTGTGATGTTCAAAGACCCTGAAATACCCAGTCAATTCACTCCGGTCCAAACTCAAGCAACAAGTTAACCAACAACACAAAGTAAAACAAGATACTGTCACATTGTCCAGTCTACATGAATATTAGATGGCCAGATAAATGTAGATAAATGTAGTCAAATGTAGATAAATGTAGTCAAATGTAGATAAATGTAGTCAAATGTAGTCAAATATAAATGTAGTCAAATGTAGATAAATGTAGTCAAATGTAGATAAATGTAGTCAGTCATTTGTGTCGTTGTGGCCTGACAAAACTTACCTTGACAAACTTTCCCGTGTGTCAACACAAGTTAAGTTACAGTTAACTACAAACACTTGAACCAAAGTGGATGTACACACAAATAAACCTTTTAATCTAACTTACTGAATAGTTTTAAGGCCAGTACTTTCCCCAAAATACGGAAAGTAAACAGCGTTACAATGTTCACAACAAAATGAAGAAGCTTCTTCTCTCCCGGAGTGAAAAACCGACGAGACGGAGCCGCAAGACACCGTAACCTTACTGTTTCTAACGTAACAACACGTTTAAGTGATTTATTTCGCTACACAATTAACTAAAAGTTAAGATAATTATCTATTTTCATAGCCAGTGGAAAGTGTAACGTATTTTTTTTTGTGTCGGTAACAAACCGTAGCAGGAGCCTCGGAGAAACACTGTATTCGGTTGGACCAATCACAGGAAGCCCGCGCTGAGCGACCATCACTATGGGCGGGACGGAGACAGGAAAGAGACGTTTTGATTGGACTAACCTCTCTGACCGTGTGAAAGGCTGTATCACCATTGGATTGTTATCTTGTCATTTAACTATAATTAGTCCAATTGTAGAGGCCTATTCACATACATATATATATATATATATTCTGAAAGCATAGGCCGTCATTGAAAATAAGAATGTGTTCTTAACTGACTTGCCTGGTTAAATAAAGGTAAAATAAATAAAAAATTAAAACATAGCATTGGATTTAAGTGCTTCTCATCAACTAATTGTTGTCATTTCTAGTTAAATTGTATATTATTTTTGCTCATGAAATGTATATGATATATATATTCAAAATATTGTAGCACTTGTTGCCGATTCAATAGGATCCATACCATCTCATCCATCCTAAGTCTAAGGAGTGGTCAGGAACATGCAGGAGGAGTAGCACATGTTCCCCACAGCAGCTGCAGCCATCACTTGGCTAGTTGACAGCTGCAGCCATCACTTGGCTAGTTGACAGCTGCACAGTCAATACAACACACCGTACCAATGCTGACCGACTCCCATCTTTCCACAGACTTCAGAGATACTTGCTGTGATTTGTGTACAGTGTGAGAAGGACAAGACAGTTTCATGAGAGAACCCCCAGTGTTAGAATGTAAAGTGCCCAGGGCCCTCAGTCTGATAGGTTCATGAGAGAAACCCCAGTGGTAGAATGTAAAGTGCCCAGGGCCCTCAGTCTGACAGTTTCATGAGAGAAACCCAGTGTTATAATGTAAAGTGCCCAGGGCCCTCAGTCTGATAGGTTCATGAGAGAAACCCCAGTGGTAGAATGTAAAGTGCCCAGGGCCCTCAGTCTGACAGTTTCATGAGAGAAACCCCAGTGTTAGAATGTAAAGTGCCCAGGGCCCTCAGTCTGATAGGTTCATGAGAGAAACCCCAGTGTTAGAATGTAAAGTGCCCAGGGCCCTCAGTCTGACAGTTTCATGAGAGAAACCCCAGTGGTAGAATGTAAAGTGCCCAGGGCCCTCAGTCTGATAGGTTCATGAGAGAAACCCCAGTGGTAGAATGTAAAGTGCCCAGGGCCCTCAGTCTGACAGGTTCATGAGAGAAACCCAGTGTTAGAATGTAAAGTGCCCAGGGCCCTCAGTCTGATAGGTTCATGAGAGAAACCCCAGTGGTAGAATGTAAAGTGCCCAGGGCCCTCAGTCTGATAGGTTCATGAGAGAAACCCAGTGTCAGAATGTAAAGTGCCCAGGGCCCTCAGTCTGATAGGTTCATGAGAGAAACCCAGTGTCAGAATGTAAAGTGCCCAGGGCCCTCAGTCTGATAGTTCCATGAGAGAAACCCCAGTGTTAGAATGTAAAGTGCTCAGGGCCCTCAGTCTGATAGCTTCATGAGAGAAACCCAGTGTTAGAATGTAAAGTGCCCAGGGCCCTCAGTCTGATAGGTTCATGAGAGAAACCCCAGTGTTAGAATGTAAAGTGCCCAGGGCCCTCAGTCTGACAGTTTCATGAGAGAAACCCAGTGGTAGAATGTAAAGTGCCCAGGGCCCTCAGTCTGATAGGTTCATGAGAGAAACCCAGTGTTAGAATGTAAAGTGCCCAGGGCCCTCAGTCTGATAGTTCCATGAGAGAAACCCCAGTGTTAGAATGTAAAGTGCTCAGGGCTTTCAGATCAGAATCCAGGCTCAGACCATGTGATGCCTCTGGATCACTATGTATTATTGTAAAGGCAGATTCACATGGTAGTCAGTCATGGATGACACATTGTGAGTGTAAAGGATGATGATTCACATGGTAGTTAGTCATGGATGACACATTGTGAGTGTAAAGGATGATGATTCACATGGTAGTTAGTCATGGATGACACATTGTGAGTGTAAAGGATGATGATTCACATGGTAGTCAGTCATGGATGACACATTGTGAGTGTAAAGGATGATGATTCACATGGTAGTCAGTCATGGATGACACATTGTGAGTGTAAAGGATGATGATTCACATGGTAGTCAGTCATGGATGACACTAAAGGATGATGATTCACATGGTAGTCAGTCATGGATGACACATTGTGAGTGTAAAGGATGATGATTCACATGGTAGTCAGTCATGGATGACACATTGTGAGTGTAAAGGATGATGATTCACATGGTAGTCAGTCATGGATGACACATTGTGAGTGTAAAGGATGATGATTCACATGGTAGTTAGTCATGGATGACACATTGTGAGTGTAAAGGATGATGATTCACATGGTAGTCAGTCATGGATGACACATTGTGAGTGTAAAGGATGATGATTCACATGGTAGTTAGTCATGGATGACACATTGTGAGTGTAAAGGATGATGATTCACATGGTAGTCAGTCATGGATGACACATTGTGAGTGTAAAGGATGATGATTCACATGGTAGTCAGTCATGGATGACACATTGTGAGTGTAAAGGATGATGATTCACATGGTAGTCAGTCATGGATGACACATTGTGAGTGTAAAGGATGATGATTCACATGGTAGTCAGTCATGGATGACACATTGTGAGTGTAAAGGATGATGATTCACATGGTAGTCAGTCATGGATGACACATTGTGAGTGTAAAGGATGATGATTCACATGGTGGGTGTAAATGATGATTCACATTGGAGTAGTTAGTCATGGATGACACATTGTGAGTGTAAAGGATGATGATTCACATGGTAGTCAGTCATGGATGACACATTGTGAGTGTAAGGATGATGATTCACATGGTAGTCAGTCATGGATGACACATTGTGAGTGTAAGGATGATGATTCACATGGTAGTCAGTCATGGATGACACATTGTGAGTGTAAAGGATGATGATTCACATGGTAGTCAGTCATGGATGACACATTGTGAGTGTAAAGGATGATGATTCACATGGTAGTCAGTCATGGATGACACATTGTGAGTGTAAAGGATGATGATTCACATGGTAGTTCAGGATCATGGATGACACATTGTCAGTCAGTGTTGTGAGTGTAAGGATGATGATTCACATGGTAGTCAGTCATGGATGACACATTGTGAGTGTAAAGATGATGATGATTCACATGGTAGTTAGTCATGGATGACACATTGTGAGTGTAAAGGATGATGATTGACATGGTAGTCAGTCATGGATGACACATTGTGAGTGTAAAGGATGATGATTCACATGGTAGTCAGTCATGGATGACACTAAAAGGATGATGATTCACATGGTAGTCAGTCATGGATGACACATTGTGAGTGTAAGGATGATGATTCACATGGTAGTCAGTCATGGATGACACATTGTGAGTGTAAATGGATGATGATTCACATGGTAGTCAGTCATGGATGACACATTGTGAGTGTAAAGGATGATGATTCACATGGTAGTTAGTCATGGATGACACATTGTGAGTGTAAAGGATGATGATTCACATGGTAGTCAGTCATGGATGACACATTGTGAGTGTTGTGAGTGTAAGGATGATGATTCACATGGTAGTCAGTCATGGATGACACATTGTGAGTGTAAAGGATGATGATTCACATGGTAGTCAGTCATGGATGACACATTGTGAGTGTAAAGGATGATGATTCACATGGTAGTCAGTCATGGATGACACATTGTGAGTGTAAAGGATGATGATTCACATGGTAATCAGTCATGGATGACACATTGTGAGTGTAAAGGATGATGATTCACATGGTAGTCAGTCATGGATGACACATTGTGAGTGTAAGGATGATGATTCACATGGTAGTCAGTCATGGATGACACATTGTGAGTGTAAAGGATGATGATTCACATGGTAGTCAGTCATGGATGACACATTGTGAGTGTAAAGGATGATGATTCACATGGTAGTCAGTCATGGATGACATATTGTGAGTGTAAAGGATGATGATTCACATGGTAGTCAGTCATGGATGACATATTGTGAGTGTAAAGGATGATGATTCACATGGTAGTTAGTCATGGATGACACATTGTGAGTGTATAGGCTGATTCACATGGTAGTCAGTCATGGATGACACATTGGGAGTGTAAAGGATGATGATTCACATGGTAGTAAGTCATGGATGACACATTGTGAGTGTAAAGGATGATGATTCACATGGTAGTCAGTCATGGATGACACATTGTGAGTGTAAAGGATGATGATTCACATGGTAGTCAGTCATGGATGACACATTGTGAGTGTAAAGGATGATGATTCACATGGTAGTTAGTCATGGATGACACATTGTGAGTGTAAAGGATGATTCACACGGTAGTCAGTCATGGATGACACATTGTGAGTGCACACGTGCATGGGATACATGGGCTACACAGCTACATTGTATAACAGCGTTGGGTTTTAATGTTACCGTGGTGATGGTATAGTCAGTTTTGACATTAAAATGAGCATTTATTCTTTCAAATCTCTCATATGCATCGACTAGCCCACATTTCATTAATGCAACAACATTAGGCTTGAAATTAAACACACGCACAGGAAGTACACCCACATTAATTACACCCACAGGAATTACACCCACGTGAATAACACCCACAGGAATTACACCCACAGGAATTACACCCACATTAATAACACCCACGGGAATAACACCCACAGGAATTACACCCACAGGAATTACACCCACAGGAATTACACCCACAGGAATTACACCCACATGAATAACACCCACATGAATAACACACACAGGAATAACACACACAGGAATAACACACGGGAATTACACCCACATGAATTACGCCCATGGGAATTACACCCACATGAATAACACCCACGGGAATAACACCCACAGGAATTACACCCACAGGAATTACACCCACATGAATAACACACGCAGGAATAACACACACAGGAATTACACCCACATGAATAACACCCACGGGAATAACACCCACAGGAATTACACCCACAGGAATTACACCCACATGAATAACACCCACGGGAATAACACCCACAGGAATTACACCCACATGAATAACACGCACAGGAATAACACCCGCGGGAATAACACCCACGGGAATAACACCCACGGGAATAACACCCACATGAATAACACACGGGAATTACACCCACAGGAATTACACCCACATGAATTACGCCCACGGGAATAACACCCACATTAATTACACCCACAGGAATTACACCCACATTAATTACACCCACATTAATTACACCCACATTAATTACTCCCACAGGAATAACACCCACATTAATTACGCCCACGGGAATTACACCCACATGAATTACACCCACAGGAATTACACCCACATTAATTACACCCACATTCATTACGCCCACATTCATTACACCCACATTCATTACACCCACACAGGAATTACGCCCACATGAATTACACCCACATGAATTACACCCACATTAATTACACCCACTTTGATTACACCCACACATGAATTACGCCCACATTAATTACACCCACAGAGCCACGGTCTTGTAAAGACACATTCCAACACAGTGATGTGAGTTTGAACCGCCAGGCACCGTAGTAAACCAGCATGTTGGTTTTTAATTAAATAAAAACCCAGATCAAATATATCTAGAGAATCATCACTCACAACTCTGGGAGGCTACATCTGGGCCGACTGCCAGGGAGGCAGACTGTCAGACTGTCAGACTGTCAGTCAGCACTAGGGCTGTATACATATGGAGGGAATATCGTAAACAAAATGGCTAAGAAATCATTACATTTTTGCTCATGAAGATTCACTGGTTTTATGCACCAAACCAAACTGTTCTGGGAGAGGGGAAGGTCTTCTTCTGATTAGTCACTAAGAAGAAGAGTATCCTCCCAGTCAGTCGTGTTCAGGCAGGGTGTTGAGGGCTCTAGAGGGTCAGCTGTGTTCAGGCAGGGTGTTGAGGGCTCTAGAGGGTCAGCCGTGTTCAGGCAGGGTGTTGAGGGCTCTAGAGGGTCAGCTGTGTTCAGGCAGGGTGTTGAGGGCTCTAGAGGGTCAGTCGTGTTCAGGCAGGGTGTTGAGGGCTCTAGAGGGTCAGCCGTGTTCAGGCAGGGTGTTGAGGGCTCTAGAGGGTCAGTCGTGTTCAGGCAGGGTGTTGAGGGCTCTAGAGGGTCAGCCGTGTTCAGGCAGGGTGTTGAGGGCCCTAGAGGGTCAGTCGTGTTCAGGCAGGGTGTTGAGGGCCCTAGAGGGTCAGTCGTGGTCAGGCAGGGTGTTGAGGGCTCTAGAGGGTCAGTCGTGTTCAGGCAGGGTGTTGAGGGCTCTAGAGGGTCAGTCGTGTTCAGGCAGGGTGTTGAGGGCTCTAGAGGGTCAGCCGTGTTCAGGCAGGGTGTTGAGGGCTCTAGAGGGTCAGTCGTGTTCAGGCAGGGTGTTGAGGGCTCTAGAGGGTCAGCCGTGTTCAGGCAGGGTGTTGAGGGCCCTAGAGGGTCAGCTGTGTTCAGGCAGGGTGTTGAGGGCTCTAGAGGGTCAGCTGTGTTCAGGCAGGGTGTTGAGGGCCCTAGAGGGTCAGCCGTGTTCAGGCAGGGTGTTGAGGGCTCTAGAGGGTCAGTCGTGTTCAGGCAGGGTGTCGAGGGCTCTAGAGGGTCAGTCGTGTTCAGGCAGGGTGTTGAGGGCTCTAGAGGGTCAGCTGTGTTCAGGCAGGGTGTTGAGGGCCCTAGAGGGTCAGTCGTGTTCAGGCAGGGTGTTGAGGGCCCTAGAGGGTCAGTCGTGTTCAGGCAGGGTGTTGAGGGCTCTAGAGGGTCAGTCGTGTTCAGGCAGGGTGTTGAGGGCTCTAGAGGGTCAGCTGTGTTCAGGCAGGGTGTTGAGGGCTCTAGAGGGTCAGTCGTGTTCAGGCAGGGTGTTGAGGGCTCTAGAGGGTCAGTCGTGTTCAGGCAGGGTGTTGAGGGCTCTAGAGGGTCAGCCGTGTTCAGGCAGGGTGTAGAGGGCTCTAGAGGGTCAGCCGTGTTCAGGCAGGGTGTTGAGGGCTCTAGAGGGTCAGTCGTGTTCAGGCAGGGTGTCGAGGGCTCTAGAGGGTCAGCCGTGTTCAGGCAGGGTGTTGAGGGCTCTAGAGGGTCAGTCGTGTTCAGGCAGGGTGTTGAGGGCTCTAGAGGGTCAGCCGTGTTCAGGCAGGGTGTTGAGGGCTCTAGAGGGTCAGCCGTGTTCAGGCAGGGTGTTGAGGGCTCTAGAGGGTCAGCCGTGTTCAGGCAGGGTGTTGAGGGCTCTAGAGGGTCAGCCGTGTTCAGGCAGGGTGTTGAGGGCTCTAGAGGGTCAGCCGTGTTCAGGCAGGGTGTTGAGGGCTCTAGAGGGTCAGCCGTGTTCAGGCAGGGTGTTGAGGGCTCTAGAGGGTCAGCCGTGTTCAGGCAGGGTGTTGAGGGCCCTAGAGGGTCAGCTGTGTTCAGGCAGGGTGTTGAGGGCTCTAGAGGGTCAGTCGTGTTCAGGCAGGGTGTTGAGGGCTCTAGAGGGTCAGTCGTGTTCAGGCAGGGTGTTGAGGGCTCTAGAGGGTCAGCTGTGTTCAGGCAGGGTGTTGAGGGCTCTAGAGGGTCAGTCGTGTTCAGGCAGGGTGTTGAGGGCTCTAGAGGGTCAGCCGTGTTCAGGCAGGGTGTTGAGGGCCCTAGAGGGTCAGTCGTGTTCAGGCAGGGTGTTGAGGGCCCTAGAGGGTCAGTCGTGTTCAGGCAGGGTCAGTGTTGAGAGCTCTAGAGGGTCAGTCGTGTTCAGGCAGGGTGTTGAGGGCTCTGGAGGGTCAGTCGTGTTCAGGCAGGGTGTTGAGTGCTCTAGAGGGCCAGTCGTGTTCAGGCAGGGTGTTGAGGGCTCTAGAGGGTCAGCTGTGTTCAGGCAGGGTGTTGAGGGCTCTAGAGGGTCAGCCGTGTTCAGGCAGGGTGTTGAGGGCTCTAGAGGGTCAGTCGTGTTCAGGCAGGGTGTTGAGGGCTCTAGAGGGTCAGTCGTGTTCAGGCAGGGTGTTGAGGGCTCTAGAGTGTGAGTACAGTCTGTGCAGGGACAGAGGGGATTGGGGGGGCTGGCCATGGATGGCCATGGTGGACTGGGGGAGCTGGCTGTGGGGGCTGAACTGGGCATCAGAGTGCTCTATCAGAGAAGGGGGGGGCAGCAGGTGGCCGTACCTGGACCCTGCCCTGGGGGCATCCAGAGGGGGGAAGAAATACCTGAAACAAGGAACAGGGAACAGACAGGAAACAAGACAACAATGGGATACAAAGAAATAAACAAAAACAGAGAAATTAATTAAAATAGGAAAAGGGGGAGGTGAACAGGCTACGGCAGCTGTACAGAACAGAATAAAGAGGAGAGGTGAACAGGCTACGGCAGCTGTACAGAACAGAATAAAGAGGAGAGGTGAACAGGCTACGGCAGCTGTACAGAACAGAATAAAGAGGAGAGGTGAACAGGCTACGGCAGCTATACAGAACAGAATAAAGAGGAGAGGTGAACAGGCTACGGCAGCTGTACAGAACAGAATAAAGAGGAGAGGTGAACAGGCTACGGCAGCTGTACAGAACAGAATAAAGAGGAGAGGTGAACAGGCTACGGCAGCTGTACAGAACAGGAAAAGGAGGGCTAGGAGGAGGTGCAGAAGACACTGTATTCAGCAGAACACAGACACAGTAACACAACAGAAGACACTGTATTCAGCAGAACTAACAGAAGACACTGTATTCAGCAGAACACAGACACATGAACACAACAGAAGACACTGTATTCAGCAGAACTAACAGAAGATACTGTATTCAGCAGAACTAACAGGAGACGATGTGGTAAGGTATTCAGCAGAACTAACAGGAGACTATGTGGTAAGGTACTCAGCAGAACTAACAGGAGACGATGTGGTAAGGTACTCAGCAGAACTAACAGGAGACTATGTGGTAAGGTATTCAGCAGAACTAACAGGAGACTATGTGGTAAGGTATTCAGCAGAACTAACAGGAGACGATGTGGTAAGGTATTCAGCAGAACTAACAGGAGACTATGTGGTAAGGTATTCAGCAGAACTAACAGGAGACGATGTGATAAGGTATTCAGCAGAACTAACAGGAGACGATGTGGTAAGGTACTCAGCAGAACTAACAGGAGACTATGTGGTAAGGTACTCAGCAGAACTAACAGGAGACGATGTGGTAAGGTACTCAGCAGAACTAACAGGAGACTATGTGGTAAGGTATTCAGCAGAACCAACAGGAGACTATGTGGTAAGGTACTCAGCAGAACTAACAGGAGACTATGTGGTAAGGTATTCAGCAGAACCAACAGGAGACTATGTGGTAAGGTATTAATTCAGCAGTTCTACAGATCTGTATTGTTATATACTGCTGCTCTTTGTTTTTCTTACCTCATACTTAAAAAAAAAAGATATTTTCTTAAAACTGCTTTGTTGGTTCAGGGCTTTTAAAATCAGCATTTACCTGCTGTATTCGGGCACATGTGACAAATACAATTTGATGTGTAATAAAGCAACACCTATTAGAAGTATTGCCGAAGCAGTGGCATCCTGGTCCATGCATGGTCACCAGCGTGCTCGCTGCTCAGCGGGCTTTAGGCTAACAGTACGCAGGCTGGTGGAGTGTCTTCGGGGCAGTCAGGCTCCGCAGGCGAGGGCTAAAGGGGATCCTCTGGCCGTTCCTGTGTGCATGCAACAAGCAGCATCCATCACGTCCAATAGACCACACAGGGATGAGTCCTTATTGAAAACGGGACAATAATGCGCAAGCTAACTATTTCATTTTTTTTTTAAAATTAGATTGTCTGAATGAAATTTGTACAAAACACAACAGTCGTCAACGAATCACAATATGATGCATTTTTTTTTTTATCAAAGATTGGACAGGAGTACAGAAAAAGGTTGTCATTAAAAACAGAGAAACGTAACACCATACAATGTAACAGGTTAGCAGAGGCCTTGCAGAACGGAGTGGATTTTAGGGCAGAACAGTCACCTCTAGTGAGGGATAATTAGGCTTTTCTTATGAACCATTATACAGTACTAGGAGTCTAATGTCTGGAAACTGAATGTTGATGTACTGTACTAGGAGTATAAACTGGATGTTGATGTACTGTACTAGGAGTATAAACTGAATGTTGATGTACTGTACTAGGAGTATAAACTGGATGTTGATGTACTGTACTAGGAGAGAGAGTTTAATGTCTGGAAACTGAATGTTGATGTACAGTACTAGGAGTATAATGTCTGGATACTGAATGTTGATGTACTGTACTAGGAGTATAAACTGAATGTTGATGTACTGTACTAGGAATATAATGTCTGGAAACTGAATGTTGATGTACTGTACTAGGAGTATAAACTGGATGTTGATGTACTGTACTAGGAGTATAAACTGGATGTTGATGTACTGTACTAGGAGTATAAACTGGATGTTGATGTACTGTACTAGGAGTATAAACTGAATGTTGATGTACTGTACTAGGAGTATAAACTGGATGTTGATGTACTGTACTAGGAGTATAAACTGAATGTTGATGTACTGTACTAGGAGTATAATGTCTGGAAACTGGATGTTGATGTACTGTACTAGGAGTATAATGTCTGGAAACTGAATGTTGATGTACTGTACTAGGAGTATAAACTGAATGTTGATGTACTGTACTAGGAGTATAAACTGGATGTTGATGTACTGTACTAGGAGTATAATGTCTGGAAACTGAATGTTGATGTACTGTACTAGGAGTATAAACTGGATGTTGATGTACTGTACTAGGAGTATAAACTGGATGTTGATGTACTGTACTAGGAGTATAAACTGAATGTTGATGTACTGTACTAGGAGTATAATGTCTGGAAACTGAATGTTGATGTACTGTACTAGGAGTATAATGTCTGGAAACTGAATGTTGATGTACTGTACTAGGAGTATAATGTCTGGAAACTGAATGTTGATGTACAGTACTAGGAGTATAATGTCTGGAAACTGAATGTTGATGTACTGTACTAGGAGTATAAACTGAATGTTGATGTACTGTATTAGGAGTATAAACTGGATGTTGATGTACTGTACTAGGTGGAATAATATAATAATAATATAATATATGCCATTTAGCAGACGCTTTTATCCAAAGCGACTTACAGTCATGTGTGCATACATTTTACGTATGGGTGGTCCCGGGAATCGAACCCACTACCCTGGCGTTACAAGCGCCATGCTCTACCAACTGAGCTACAGTTATATTGACTATAAACTCAGCCATGTGTGTGTTATTATAGCACTAGCATGGTTCAACAGCCTTCAGTCATTATTTCATTCAGATTAATTGCAGATTAGCAGCAGGTTAACAGGGATTATTACCAGATTATATCCCAGATGCTCCTACGACATGCAAAGATTAGGGAAACGTTTTGGTAATTCTTTTATATATTGACAATATGACTGTTTATTATTTATCAATATGCCCTCCAAACATTCTACACATGCTATTTATTATAAGATTACATCAAAAGAGTCAATTTATTCAATTTAGCGAGCCTGTATGTTTGGCCCTGGTATGTAAATGTATAGACATGATGACCATTTCCAGGGCATTATGTGCGGACCACAGACATCTGTAACAACTCATCTAACATGTAAAAAAAAAAAAAAAAATTATATTCTTCAAAATAACATTCATATTCCAATCAACATAAAATGGTGTCAATAAACAATTACCAAAAATTATTGTACAATCCAAACGGCTGTTGTACGAACATTAAAAAACTGTAGCAAATACTCTTCCCAAACACTCCTTTTATGACGAGCAGACAGACCTGCCACAGGGAGCAGGCCTACGTGCTGGGTCTGGCCTGCTGGGCCTTGCCACAAGCCAAGCTCTTTGCATGAGCGCAACACACAGTGTCAGTTGACCCAGGGAGGGGGGGGAGGGGGGGGGTCAGCGCTGCAGTGTCAGTCAGGCCCAGAGACAGTAAAGCAGTGAGGCAGGCAGTCAAGTCGCCAGCTCTGGCCGGCCGACAGCGGGTGCGGCCTCCTACCTTCCTGCAGCAGAGCCGTTCAGTGCATTCTGGGAGGTCTGGACAGTGGACCCCACCATGGTATTCATGGCACCGGGTTGTCCTGACGACCCGTTGACCGGACTTCCGTCTCCCTTCAGGATGCCTGTACACTTCCAGTTGTCCATATAGTTGGCTGGGGACCAGAAGATGGGAACCGATGAAACACTGTAAATGTGTGGGGGACTTTACACAGTTCACGAGGAGACGGACACTGTTCTGTTTCCCTTCAGCTAAACCATTGGCTTTAAAATGACTGGATAGACTTTTAGCCCGGTCCCAAACCTGTTGGCGCTGCCTGGCCAACTCTAGTGGTCATTGTCAAGTTGCAGCGTAGAATGACATAATAAACTAGTGTAGTCAGTTAAAAGATGCTCTCGAACATTTAACATTTTAGCCTGGAGGTTTGAAAGGCTGAAACAGATCCCTGTTTTGTGCACTGTCATCCATTTTGTTGTTTTGTGCACTACATCATCCATTCTGTTTTTTGTGCACTACGTCATCCATTCTGATTTTTGTGCACTACATCATCCATT
This sequence comes from Oncorhynchus keta, assembly GCF_023373465.1. NCBI lineage: Eukaryota > Metazoa > Chordata > Actinopteri > Salmoniformes > Salmonidae > Oncorhynchus > Oncorhynchus keta. The sequence continues at coordinate 401 of NW_026284896.1, read as the reverse complement.
CAGTTTTTTTGTGCACTACGTCATCCATTTTGTTGTTTGTGCACTACGTCATCCATTCTGTTGTTTTGTGCACTACGTCATCCATTCTGATTTTTGTGCACTGTCATCCATTCTGTTTTTTGTGCACTCATCCATTCTGATTTTTGTGCACTCACGTCATCCATTCTGATTTTTGTGCACTGCCATCCATTCTGATTTTTGTGCACTACGTCATCCATTCTGATTTTTGTGCACTACGTCATCCATTCTGATTTTTGTGCACTACATCATCCATTCTGATTTTTGTGCACTACGTCATCCATTCTGATTTTTGTGCACATCCATTCTGTCACTCCGCCATCCATTCTGATTTTTGTGCACTACATCATCCATTCTGATTTTTGTGCACTACATCATCCATT
>NW_026284895.1:0-13754 GCF_023373465.1 Oncorhynchus keta | reverse complement strand
CGAACCCCAATCGTTCCTATAGTTCAAGCCCATACAGCAGGTACTGTATCCTACCAGATGTCCGGAGTTCCCCGAACCCCAATCGTTCCTATAGTTCAAGCCCATACAGCAGGTACTGTATCTTACCAGATGTCCGGAGTTCCCGAACCCCCTATAGTTCAAGCCCATACAGCAGGTACTGTATCTTAGATGTCCGGAGTTCCCAACCCCAATCGTCCAGCAGGTACTGTATCCTACCAGATGTCCGGAGTTCCCCGAACCCCAATCGTTCCTATAGTTCAAGCCCATACAGCAGGTACTGTATCTTACCAGATGTCCGGAGTTCCCCGAACCCCAATCGTTCCTATAGTTCAAGCCCATACAGCAGGTACTGTATCTTACCAGATGTCCGGAGTTCCCCGAACCCCAATCGTTCCTATAGTTCAAGCCCATACAGCAGGTACTGTATCTTACCAGATGTCCGGAGTTCCCCGAACCCCAATCGTTCCTATAGTTCAAGCCCATACAGCAGGTACTGTATCCTACCAGATGTCCGGAGTTCCCCGAACCCCAATCGTTCCTATAGTTCAAGCCCATACAGCAGGTACTGTATCTTACCAGATGTCCGGAGTTCCCCGAACCCCAATCGTTCCTATAGTTCAAGCCCATACAGCAGGTACTGTATCCTACCAGATGTCCGGAGTTCCCCGAACCCCAATCGTTCCTATAGTTCAAGCCCATACAGCAGGTATTTACAAACACCGGTCTTCCCCTTCGTTGATGTTCCCCGTCATGTCCAAAGACACGACTAATCAACCACAAATACATCTCTCTTCCGTCCTCCTCCGCTCCTCTTCATATTGGTTTTGGTGTATTTAAAAAAAAAAATTAAAAAAAACGAGTGGTCTAATAAACTAAACGCTCTCTCTCTTTCTCCTCCCACCACCCTCCCCCTCTCTCTCCTCCTGCCACTCCCCCCTCTCTCCTCCTGCCACTCCCCCCTCTCTCCTCCTGCCACTCCCCCCTCTCTCCTCCTGCCACTCCCCCTCTCTCCTCCTGCCACTCCCCTCTCTCTCCTCCTGCCACTCCCCTCTCTCTCCTCCTGCCACTCCCCTCTCTCTCCTCCTGCCACTCCCCTCTCTCTCCTCCTGCCACTCCCCTCTCTCTCCTCCTGCCACTCCCCCCTCTCTCCTCCTGCCACCCCCCCCTCTCTCCTCCTGCCCCTCCCCCCTCTCTCCTCCTGCCACTCCCCCCTCTCTCCTCCTGCCACTCCCCTCTCTCTCCTCCCTCCATCCCCCTCTCTCTCTCTCTCTCTCTCCTCCCTCCATCCCTCTCTCTAGGCATCCGTGTTGTTTGAGAGGGAGGAGGATGCTAAGAAGCTGGCTAGCTGTAAGAACCTGACCATCAAAGGCCAGACCGTCACCGTACTAACGGAGAAAGATGCTCTGCTGGACGACTCCAAGGAACTGAGCCAAACCAACAAGTCTACCGATGAAAAGTAAGAGAAATCAGCAACTCGTTTCTTTATTTCATTAGTTAACTCTATATACATTATGATATTCGTTAGTTACACGATGTAGAAATCCATCCACCATTTCCTGGTTGCTAAAGCTCAAAATAGTTAATCTAGTAGAGTGTAGAGAGTCATTGTAACATCTATAATAATCTAGTATAGTGTAGAGAGTCATTGTAACATCTATAATAATCTAGTATAGTGTAGAGAGTCATTGTAACATCTATAATAATCTAGTATAGTGTAGAGAGTCATTGTAACATCTATAATAATCTAGTATAGTGTAGAGAGTCATTGTAACATCTATAATAATCTAGTATAGTGTAGAGAGTCATTGTAACATCTATAATAATCTAGTATAGTGTAGAGAGTCATTGTAACATCTATAATAATCTAGTATAGTGTAGAGAGTCATTGTAACATCTATAATAATCTAGTATAGTGTAGAGAGTCATTGTAACATCTATAATAATCTAGTATAGTGTAGAGAGTCATTGTAACATCTATAATAATCTAGTATAGTGTAGAGAGTCATTGTAACATCTATAATAATCTAGTATAGTGTAGAGAGTCATTGTAACATCTATAATAATCTAGTATAGTGTAGAGAGTCATTGTAACATCTATAATAATCTAGTATAGTGTAGAGAGTCATTGTAACATCTATAATAATCTAGTATAGTGTAGAGAGTCATTGTAACATCTATAATAATCTAGTATAGTGTAGAGAGTCATTGTAACATCTATAATAATCTAGTATAGTGTAGAGAGTCATTGTAACATCTATAATAATCTAGTATAGTGTAGAGAGTCATTGTAACATCTATAATAATCTAGTATAGTGTAGAGAGTCATTGTAACATCTATAATAATCTAGTATAGTGTAGAGAGTCATTGTAACATCTATAATAATCTAGTATAGAGAGTCATTGTAACATCTATAATAATCTAGTATAGAGAGTCATTGTAACATCTATAATAATCTAGTATAGTGTAGAGAGTCATTGTAACATCTATAATAATCTAGTATAGTGTAGAGAGTCATTGTAACATCTATAATAATCTAGTATAGTGTAGAGAGTCATTGTAACATCTATAATAATCTAGTATAGTATAGAGAGTCATTGTAACATCTATAATAATCTAGTATAGTGTAGAGAGTCATTGTAACATCTATAATAATCTAGTATAGTATAGAGAGTCATTGTAACATCTATAATAATCTAGTATAGTGTAGAGAGTCATTGTAACATCTATAATAATCTAGTATAGTATAGAGAGTCATTGTAACATCTATAATAATCTAGTATAGAGAGTCATTGTAACATCTATAATAATCTAGTATAGTGTAGAGAGTCATTGTAACATCTATAATAATCTAGTATAGTATAGAGAGTCATTGTAACATCTATAATAATCTAGTATAGAGAGTCATTGTAACATCTATAATAATCTAGTATAGTGTAGAGAGTCATCGTAACATCTATATTTCTGTGAAGTATATTTTCCATACACAGAAATATTGTCTTGTCACCTGTTTTTGAAGCTGGTGTACAAAAGTAAAAGTCTCAAAAACAAAATTTAGGAACGGGACGCATAGAAATAGATCACATAGAACAGATCTACCTTTTCTTAGACTTTGAAATGACACTTTGCCACTTTAACTATATATACAGTTTGCTATAATTAGTTAACTCTAGTATATACAGTAGGATATAGTTAGCTGTACATTACAGTGATATAATTAGTTAACTCTAGTATATACAGTAGGATATAGTTAGCTGTACATTACACAGTGATATAATTAGTTAACTCTAGTATATACAGTAGGATATAGTTAGCTGTACATTACAGTGATATAATTAGTTAACTCTAGTATATACAGTAGGATATAGTTAGCTGTACATTACACAGTGATATAATTAGTTAACTCTAGTATATACAGTAGGATATAGTTAGCTGTACATTACAGTGATATAATTAGTTAACTCTAGTATATACAGTAGGATATAGTTAGCTGTACATTACAGTGATATAATTAGTTAACTCTAGTATATACAGTAGGATATAGTTAGCTGTACATTACACAGTGATATAATTAGTTAACTCTAGTATATACAGTAGGATATAGTTAGCTGTACATTACAGTGATATAATTAGTTAACTCTAGTATATACAGTAGGATATAGTTAGCTGTACATTACACAGTGATATAATTAGTTAACTCTAGTATACTTTATGTGTCAAAGAACTGCAACGATGCTGGGTTTTTCCACGTGTGTGTGTGTGTGTGTGTGTGTGTGTGTGTGTGTGTGTGTGTACTATATATAGTATGATATAGTTAGTTAAAGGGGAGTCTGGGCTTGTTTTTCATCGTGTCCCGAGGCATTTCTAGGACAGTGAGGTGTGTTTCATACATAATTGCCCAGGAGAAAGGCGAACTTAATTAGGAAGGTGTTCCTAATGTTTGGTATACTCAGTATATATATACAGTATGATATATACAATGGTACAATGACTCATATATATATATATATATATGCGGGTCTGGGCTTCGGACGCTGAATGATACACCCGGTGACTACTTTCGGTGTATTGATGGGAGTGTGTGAGACTAAACATAAATGTAGTCCTTCTTTTGTGGCATTTCGCGAAGTGTTTATGTGATACGGATCGTATGTTGTTTTTGTGGTCGTCCTCGTTCGTTAGGAACATCGCTGAAAGACGTCCAAAGGCTCTATCAGCGGATTCATTACTAATTATACAAGCATACAAAACATTTTCCAGTCTCTGAAAGACTACATCTTTGTGCTCTGGCTCCCGTCCCTCCCCCAAGGAGGGCTTTAAAAAAAACATCCGTCCCTCCCCCAAGGAGGGCTTAAAAAAAAACTCCCGTCCCTCCCCCAAGGAGGGCTTTAAAAAAAACTCCCGTCCCTCCCCCAAGGAGGGCTTTAAAAAAAACTCCCGTCCCTACTCCAAGGAGGGCTTTAAAAAAAACTCCCGTCCCTCCCCCAAGGAGGGCTTTAAAAAAAACTCCCGTCCCTCCCCCAAGGGGGGCTTTAAAAAAACCTCCTGTCCCTCCCCCAAGGGGGGCTTTAAAAAAAAAAGGAAGTGGACACCAACAATATAATCGTTTTGGGCCAAACTGAACGAACTGACCAAGTCATGTCTTCAAAACGATTCAACAACAGCACAAATTCTACCATTGGAGCATTTTATTACGGTCTATAAGCTACACGGTGCCTTTCGACTGGAATATAGCGAAGAGGATTCGAAACAAAGAGTTGGATTTAGCTAACGTTAAAAGCTCAGCTACAGCCAATGGCCAGCACCAAGAAGGCAGAGGACAAATACGGTGCCTAGATAAGTAAGTTATTTTTCCTGCGTGCCACCTAGCTAGCTAGCTATGTTTAGTTTATCTACTGAAATCCATATTGTGTATTGCTTACTAACATGGGGGATGTAATTTATGTTTCTGTTTGCTAACTTAGCTCGGTAGGTTAGCTAGCTGGCTAGGTAGCAAAGTTAGCTAAATAACTACCGGTAGCCATATCTATGACTAAAAAGAGAAAATGTTTTACAATCAGAGTTATTTTGTATCTCGAATTGTAAAACCTCTTCTCTTTTTAGTCGTAGATAAAGCTACAACATTTACAACCAGACAACTAAAGCGATATAAGCACATGACTGAAGTTGGGTAGCTAGTCAGCCTGGCGCCTGCTAACATGTTATGCGCTTAACCTCGCGTTTTGTAACTTTGTTAGCAAATGTGTAACATCGGCAACTTAATTTTACTAGCTAGCTATGTAACATAATTGTTTATGATTATGACCGGGATGCATTGCAATGGCACAAAATGATAGGATTCAAAACCGATGTAAAGAACAGTATTGTATATCAAGCTAGCTAGCTAAGTTTACTAGCAAACAGTGAGGAGAAACAATAATACTAACTAAAGCGGTTTTTTTTTACTATATATATATTTTTGTTGTTGTCTAACTCTTCCTGTTAGTATCTACTTACAGCCATGTCTACTTACCTACTTTGGTACATTTGACATAGTCTGGTCACTATGCAAAAGATGAGGGTTGTGCATTATTTTGTATTAGGCTAGATATTGTACATGTAATCTGTGCCTGCGTAAGCATGTTCAAAGTAGTCAACCCTAATATTGATGTTATGCATGTTGTTCAAACTACAATAGTATATATATTTATTTTATTTATTTGTCTTTCAGACAATATCGTGATGCCGGGGCTTCCTCCTGAAGTGGATTCTAGAACCAGAATTCCTGCGAGTCGTTGTAGCAGTATTCCGTGAACTGTAAACCCTCCTAGTGGGATTAAACATTATGCTGCATTTCAAGCCGATGACTCTTGAGGGAGGAGCTGAATGGCAGTTTGATCATGACATCACTTCCCCTTACAGCTTTACAATGTTATCCCCTGACCTTTTACAACACTGATCGTACTGTGTTGTCTTCCTGTGTGTGTGTTTCTTTGGGAAAGGACATTTTTTCACCATGACCACCGGTTTTCTTAACTACAGATTGTTACAGCAGATAATGTGATTTTAACCAAAGATCGTTGTAGCACAGAGAATTCTTCACCAGCCTCGGTGACGCCGTCCTCGACTCAAGGAAACAGGAGTCTCAAGTGTCTCGTGTTCAGTTGCAAGGTGGTCAGTTTTTAATTTAGAAAATGCTCCTCCCATTTATTAAAATTGTGTGTGTGTGGCAAGTGGAATTATGCGGTTTGCTTTCAAAATAAAAGTATGTTAAATTACAGTAATGCAAATTATTACATATAGTAGAATTATGCCCTACTTTTATTTTGAAGGCTAACTGCAAAGGCCACAATTTCTATTTTTTTTTTCACCTTTATTTAACCAGGTAGGCCAGTTGAGAACAAGTTCTCATTTACTGCGACCCGATGAAGCAAAGCAGTGTGACACAAACAACAACACAGAGTTACACACGGAGTAAACATGCAACATGGGATAAACAAACGTACAGTCAATAACACAACAGGGGGAAAAAAAAGTCTATATACAGTTTGTGCAAATGGCACGGGGAGGTAAGGCAATAAATAGGCCATGGTAGAGAAGTAATTACAATTTAGTAAATTTACACAGGAGTGATAAATGTGCAGGTCTTCCCTCAATGGAGATATAAGACTTAAGAAATAGATGATATGTGTGTGTGTGTGTGTGAAATATCTTTGGGTTAAAATCACATTGTTGCACCAGAGAAATCTGTAGCTATAGTTTTCTGCACTTGTCTCTCTACACCTGAGACGCCCTGAACTGTACTAGACTAATGTTAGACCGGTCATAAATGTTTTTTTGTTGGTTTACCATAGACCGGTCATAAATGTTTTTGTTGTTGTTTTACCATAGAACATCCTTGTTGAATTTCCCAGTTCTCTTTGAGTCAGAATTAAATAGTGTACAATCCCCTGTATTTTAGATTTGGGACGAATAAACCTTGGAATATGTGAATGTCTAGCATCTGTTTTGATGCTATAGAGCCCTGTTTAGTTTATGTAAATATATTCTGTGAATCCAAGGTGTGTTTAAGATTGATAGAAAATATTTATTTTATGGTGGTTCTACATCGGGGGCTCTCTCCAACCCTGTTCCTGAAGAGCTACTGTCAGGATTTCACTACAACCTTAATCTAGCGCACCTGATTCTAATACTAAGAACAGGGTTGGAGAGCCCTAGTCTACATGGAAAACAGGGTTGGAGAGCCCTAGTCTACATGGAAAACGGTTGGAGAGCCCTATTCTACATGGAAAACAGGGTTGGAGAGCCTAGTCTACATGGAAAACGGTTGGAGAGCCCTAGTCTACATGGAAAACAGGGTTAGAGAGCCCTAGTCTACATGGAAAACAGGGTTGGAGAGCCCTAGTCTACATGGAAAACAGGGTTAGAGAGCCCTAGTCTACATGGAAACGGTTGGAGAGCCCTAGTCTACATGGAAAACAGGGTTAGAGAGCCCTAGTCTACATGGAAAACAGGGTTGGAGAGCCCTATTCTACATGGAAAACAGGGTTGGAGAGCCCTAGTCTACATGGAAAACAGGGTTGGAGAGCCCTATTCTACATGGAAAACAGGGTTGGAGAGCCCTATTCTACATGGAAAACAGGGTTGGAGAGCCCTAGTCTACATGGAAAACAGGGTTGGAGAGCCCTAGTCTACATGGAAAACGGTTGGAGAGCCCTAGTCTACATGGAAAACGGTTGGAGAGCCCTAGTCTACATGGAAAACAGGGTTAGAGAGCCCTAGTCTACATGGAAAACAGGGTTGGAGAGCCCTAGTCTACATGGAAAACAGGGTTGAGAGCCCTAGTCTACATGGAAAACAGGGTTGGAGAGCCCTAGTCTACATGGAAAACAGGGTTGGAGAGCCCTATTCTACATGGAAAACAGGGTTGGAGAGCCCTATTCTACATGGAAAACAGGGTTGGAGAGCCCTAGTCTACATGGAAAACAGGGTTGGAGAGCCCTATTCTACATGGAAAACAGGGTTGGAGAGCCCTAGTCTACATGGAAAACAGGTTTGGAGAGCCCTATTCTACATGGAAAACAGGGTTGGAGAGCCCTAGTCTACATGGAAAACAGGGTTGGAGAGCCCTAGTCTACATGGAAAACAGGGTTGGAGAGCCCTAGTCTACATGGAAAACAGGGTTGGAGAGCCCTAGTCTACATGGAAAACAGGGTTGGAGAGCCCTATTCTACATGGAAAACAGGTTTGGAGAGCCTAGTCTACATGGAAAACAGGTTTGGAGAGCCCTAGTCTACATGGAAAACAGGGTTGGAAAGCCCTAGTCTACATGGAAAACAGGGTTGGAGAGCCCTAGTCTACATGGAAAACAGGGTTGGAGAGCCCTAGTCTACATGGAAAACAGGGTTAGAGAGCCCTAGTCTACATGGAAAACAGGGTTGGAGAGCCCTATTCTACATGGAAAACAGGGTTGGAGAGCCCTAGTCTACATGGAAAACAGGGTTGGAGAGCCCTATTCTACATGGAAAACAGGGTTGGAGAGCCCTATTCTACATGGAAAACAGGGTTGGAGAGCCCTAGTCTACATGGAAAACAGGGTTGGAGAGCCCTAGTCTACATGGAAAACGGTTGGAGAGCCCTAGTCTACATGGAAAACGGTTGGAGAGCCCTAGTCTACATGGAAAACAGGGTTAGAGAGCCCTAGTCTACATGGAAAACGGTTGGAGAGCCCTAGTCTACATGGAAAACAGGGTTGGAGAGCCCTAGTCTACATGGAAAACAGGGTTGGAGAGCCCTAGTCTACATGGAAAACAGGGTTGGAGAGCCCTAGTCTACATGGAAAACAGGGTTGGAGAGCCCTAGTCTACATGGAAAACAGGGTTGGAGAGCCCTATTCTACATGGAAAACAGGGTTGGAGAGCCCTATTCTACATGGAAAACAGGGTTGGAGAGCCCTAGTCTACATGGAAAACAGGGTTGGAGAGCCCTATTCTACATGGAAAACAGGGTTGGAGAGCCCTAGTCTACATGGAAAACAGGGTTGGAGAGCCCTATTCTACATGGAAAACAGGGTTGGAGAGCCCTAGTCTACATGGAAAACAGGGTTGGAGAGCCCTAGTCTACATGGAAAACAGGGTTGGAGAGCCCTAGTCTACATGGAAAACAGGTTTGGAGAGCCTAGTCTACATGGAAAACAGGGTTGGAGAGCCCTATTCTACATGGAAAACAGGTTTGGAGAGCCCTAGTCTACATGGAAAACAGGTTTGGAGAGCCCTAGTCTACATGGAAAACAGGGTTGGAAAGCCCTAGTCTACATGGAAAACAGGGTTGGAGAGCCCTAGTCTACATGGAAAACAGGGTTGGAGAGCCCTAGTCTACATGGAAAACAGGGTTAGAGAGCCCTAGTCTACATGGAAAACAGGGTTGGAGAGCCCTATTCTACATGGAAAACAGGGTTGGAGAGCCCTAGTCTACATGGAAAACAGGGTTGGAGAGCCCTATTCTACATGGAAAACAGGGTTGGAGAGCCCTATTCTACATGGAAAACAGGGTTGGAGAGCCCTAGTCTACATGGAAAACAGGGTTGGAGAGCCCTAGTCTACATGGAAAACGGTTGGAGAGCCCTAGTCTACATGGAAAACGGTTGGAGAGCCCTAGTCTACATGGAAAACAGGTTAGAGAGCCCTAGTCTACATGGAAAACGGTTGGAGAGCCCTAGTCTACATGGAAAACAGGGTTAGAGAGCCTAGTCTACATGGAAAACAGGGTTGGAGAGCCCTAGTCTACATGGAAAACAGGGTTGGAGAGCCCTAGTCTACATGGAAAACAGGGTTGGAGAGCCTAGTCTACATGGAAAACAGGGTTGGAGAGCCCTATTCTACATGGAAAACAGGGTTGGAGAGCCCTATTCTACATGGAAAACAGGGTTGGAGAGCCCTAGTCTACATGGAAAACAGGGTTGGAGGGCCCTATTCTACATGGAAAACAGGGTTGGAGAGCCCTAGTCTACATGGAAAACAGGTTTGGAGAGCCCTATTCTACATGGAAAACAGGGTTGGAGAGCCCTAGTCTACATGGAAAACAGGGTTGGAGAGCCCTAGTCTACATGGAAAACAGGGTTGGAGAGCCCTAGTCTACATGGAAAACAGGGTTGGAGAGCCCTAGTCTACATGGAAAACAGGGTTGGAGAGCCCTATTCTACATGGAAAACAGGTTTGGAGAGCCCTAGTCTACATGGAAAACAGGTTTGGAGAGCCCTAGTCTACATGGAAAACAGGGTTGGAGAGCCCTAGTCTACATGGAAAACAGGGTTGGAGAGCCCTAGTCTACATGGAAAACAGGTTTGGAGAGCCCTAGTCTACATGGAAAACAGGGTTGGAGAGCCCTAGTCTACATGGAAAACAGGGTTGGAGAGCCCTAGTCTGAGATTTTCTGGATCTTTTTTCCTCATTTTATCTGTCATAGTTGAAGTGTACCTATGATGACAATTACAGGCCTCATCTTTTTTAAGTGGGAGAACTTGCACAATTGGTGGCTGACTAAGTACTTTTTTGCCCCACTGTGTGTGTATGTAATATATATATGTAATATATATATATATATATATGTGTTATATGTATGTATGTGTTATATGTATGTATGTGTTATATATACATGTGTTATATATATGTATGTGTTATATATATGTGTTGTATGTATGTGTTATATATATATATATAACACATACATATAACACACATATATATAACATATATATATATATTATATATATATATATATGGTACACATTTTTTATAAATGTATATCTCCAATAAGTTGCTAGTGGTCATCCAATGGAATGTGACCGTAACAACAGTGAGCCATATCCATATTCATTTTCAGGATTTTCCCGTCAGATTTTGTGTTGCGCGCGCAACAGGTGACTTGTTTTCCATCATTGAGGAGGCGGTGTGCTAGCTAGCTAGCTGAGCCCACGGCGAAACGGGATCAATGGCTAGCGGAAATGGCTAGCTTGCAGCCGCAAAAAGACAAACGACCCAGCAGCAACTACTCCATCTAAGGCAGGGGTGTCAAAGTCAAATGGACGGAGGGCCAAATAAAAATTTAGCTACAAGCCGAGGGCCGGACTGTTCGAATGTTCATTGAAAAATGTTTAAATGACGCATATAGTCTAGTGAACCTAATTGAACCTACTGAAAACCTAACAAATATATTCCAATATGATCAGATAAATAAAGCAATATTTTCTTATGGCTCTGTCAGTAATCTTTAATTTTCAACAGACACAAAAGACAAATTTCCTTTATATAAAAATCCCCATAACATGAACATTAAATGAAAGAAACCGGTATTCAAGGCACCATCAGTAGCCTATATTTTCTATTTTAGCAAAAGTGGGCTAAATTTACTTCAAAGAAAAAAACAATAATAGCAATTTTCTATCATCCACTCAACTGAAATATTTTTAAAATATAATTGGATTGAAATACAATAAAATAAAGTGCAAAAATCTATTAATCAAAAACAACACTTTGTTTAAGGAGAAGTAACATGCAGTGAAAACAAATATTAAACTTTAACTTTTAAACTTGAACTGAGTAAAAACTCTAAATATGTGATTGCACAGTAATGTTCACTTGTTTGAGGTTGAGGGTGATACTTGGTGGTGTCCCATCTTTTCCACAAGTTCATCAATGTTCGGGGTAAGGCTCTGAGCTGAGGAAATCCTCAGAATTGAGTGGAGGTGTTCAGCAGTAAGTCGACTTCTGTGTGATGTTTTGTTCACGTTCATCAAAGAAAACAGTTGTTCACACAGGTATGTGCTGCCAAACATAGACAACGTTTGAGCAGCCTGGATGCGCAGCTGGGGCATTGTGTCGGGAGGAAACGGGCGAACTCCGCAGCACCCACTGCCGCATATTTTGCCTTCAGTGCATCATTGCATTGGAGGTCAATCAACTCCATTTGGAGGTTTGGTGGTGAGCTTTCCACGTCAACAGCAAATGGGTTACCGAGCAGTTCCAACCTGCTTTTTTGTGCTTCAAAGTCAGCAAATCGGCGTCGAAAGTCAGCGGCAAGCATACCTATTTTATCAGCCAACTGTGCGCTCGGGAACGCACTGGTAGAGAGCTTCTCTTTCATGGTCTGGCAGCTGGGAAAGTGGCTCAAATTTTCTTTCCGCATCTGCGTCTCCCCACAGAGTCAGTTTGGTTTTAAATGCCTTCACTGTACTGTACATATCAGAGATGACACGATCCCGACCCTGCAGCTGCAAGTTCATTGCATTCAGATGACTCGTAATGTCACACAGAAAAGCCATTTCACACAGAAACATTTCGTCTCGGAGTTGTGTTGTGTCTTTCCCTTTGCTGTCCAAGAACAGACAAATCTCCTCACGAAGCTTCGAAACATCTTTGAAGCACCTTTCCCTGGCTTAGCCATCGCACCTCTGTGTGATAAGGCAAATCACCATGCTCCGTTTCTAACTCCGTAAGAAATGCCTTGAACTGGCGGTGATTCAAACCTTTGGCTCTGATAAAGTTAACTGTGCGCGTGATGATGCTCATTACATGCTCCATTTTCAAGGCTTTACCGCACAACGCTTCCTGGTGTATGATACAATGATAAGCTGTCAGCTCACCTGTCGCGTTTTCCTCTTGCATCTTTTCCGTATCTTCGCCACCAGTCCGCTCCTGTGTCCACACATCGCAGGTGCTCCGTCGGTTGTCAAACCCACGAGTTTTTCCCAAGGCAGCTCCATCTCATTTACACATCTTGACACCTCTTCATACAAATCATGCCCCGTAGTTGTGCCATGCATAGGACGTAAAGCCAAAAACTCCTCTGTCACGCTTAGGCTGGAGTCCACTCCGCGGATGAAAATTGACAACTGGGCAATGTCAGAAATGTCGGTGCTCTCATCCACAGCCAAGGAATATGCAATGAAATCTTTTCCCTTTTTCACAAGCTGCTCTTTTAGATTGATGGACAACTGGTCTACTCTCTCGGCAATGGTGTTTCTGCTCAGACTCACATTTAAAAAGAGTTGCCTTTTTCTGGGCAAACTTCGTCACAAACTTTAATCATGCAGTTTTTGATGAAATCCCCTCCGTAAATGGCCGGGCTGATTTAGCGATCTCTTCTGCCAAAATAAAACTGGCCTTGACAGCAGCCTGGCCTTGTGATTTGGCTTTTTTGAACAGAGCCTGTCGAGATTTGAGGCCTCGTTTTAATTCCTCTGCCTTTTGTAGCCTTTGTTCCATGTCCATATTCTTGTTTTTGTCCGCGTGTTTCGTTTCATAATGTCGTCTCAGATTATACTCTTTCAGTACCGCCACACTTTCTCCACACAGAAGACACACAGGTTTTCCAGCTACCTCCGTGAACAAATACTCCGACTCCCACCTTGTTTGAAACCCCGGTTCTCAGTGTCCACCTTCCGTTTTGCCATTTTTGATGGGTATCTGAAAGTTAATTTTACTGTGATGCTGACAACTGCTGTGCCAATAAATATTGAAATGAAGCAGCCTACTGCTCGGTGCGTCACCGTTGCATTGTGGGAAATGTAGTATTGGTGCGTGTAAAAGATCTGCCGGCTTGCTGCGGTCTGCGGGCCGGTTCTAATAATAAATCAAGATCATCCCAGGGGCCGTAAAAACCTTCTCGCGGGCCGGATGTGGCCCGCGGGCCTTGACTCTGACATATGTGATCTAAGGGGTGTCAGACTCATTCCGCGGAGGGCTGGGTGTCTGCGGGT
>NW_026284894.1:0-5542 GCF_023373465.1 Oncorhynchus keta | reverse complement strand
TCTAAAGTAGCAGAACAGAACAGCAGTCCAGGGGCCCTGCCAGTCTAGTGTTTCTAAAGTACCAGAACAGAACAGCAGTCCAGGGGCCCTGCCAGTCTAGTGTTTCTAAAGTACCAGAACAGAACAGCAGCCCAGGGGCCCTGCCAGTCTAGTGTTTCTAAAGTACCAGAACAGAACAGCAGTCCAGGGGCCCTGCCAGTCTAGTGTTTCTAAAGTACCAGAACAGAACAGCAGCCCAGGGGCCCTGCCAGTCTAGTGTTTCTAAAGTACCAGAACAGAACAGCAGCCCAGGGGCCCTGCCAGTCTAGTGTTTCTAAAGTACCAGAACAGAACAGCAGTGGCCCAGCCAGTCTTTCTAAAAGTACCACAACAGAACAGCAGGGGCCCAGCCAGTCTTTCTAAAAGTACCACAACAGAACAGCAGGGGCCCAGCCAGTCTAACAGAACAGCAGGGGCCCAGCCAGTCTTTCTAAAAGTACCACAACAGAACAGCAGGGGCCCAGCCAGTCTATCTAAAAGTACCACAACAGAACAGCAGGGGCCCAGCCAGTCTTTCTAAAAGTACCACAACAGAACAGCAGGGGCCCTGCCAGTCTTTCTAAAAGTACCACAACAGAACAGCAGGGGCCCAGCCAGTCTTTCTAAAAGTACCACAACAGAACAGCAGGGGCCCAGCCAGTCTATCTAAAAGTACCACAACAGAACAGCAGGGGCCCAGCCAGTCTATCTAAAAGTACCAGAACAGAACAGCAGGGGCCCTGCCAGTCTTTCTAAAAGTACCACAACAGAACAGCAGGGGCCCAGCCAGTCTTTCTAAAAGTACCACAACAGAACAGCAGGGGCCCAGCCAGTCTATCTAAAAGTACCACAACAGAACAGCAGGGGCCCAGCCAGTCTTTCTAAAAGTACCACAACAGAACAGCAGGGGCCCAGCCAGTCTATCTAAAAGTACCACAACAGAACAGCAGGGGCCCTGCCAGTCTTTCTAAAAGTACCACAACAGAACAGCAGGGGCCCAGCCAGTCTTTCTAAAAGTACCACAACAGAACAGCAGGGGCCCAGCCAGTCTAACAGAACAGCAGGGGCCCAGCCAGTCTTTCTAAAAGTACCACAACAGAACAGCAGGGGCCCAGCCAGTCTATCTAAAAGTACCACAACAGAACAGCAGGGGCCCAGCCAGTCTTTCTAAAAGTACCACAACAGAACAGCAGGGGCCCAGCCAGTCTATCTAAAAGTACCACAACAGAACAGCAGGGGCCCAGCCAGTCTATCTAAAAGTACCACAACAGAACAGCAGGGGCCCAGCCAGTCTATCTAAAAGTACCACAACAGAACAGCAGGGGCCCAGCCAGTCTATCTAAAAGTACCAGAACAGAACAGCAGGGGCCCTGCCAGTCTTTCTAAAAGTACCACAACAGAACAGCAGGGGCCCAGCCAGTCTTTCTAAAAGTACCACAACAGAACAGCAGGGGCCCAGCCAGTCTATCTAAAAGTACCAGAACAGAACAGCAGGGGCCCTGCCAGTCTTTCTAAAAGTACCACAACAGAACAGCAGGGGCCCAGCCAGTCTTTCTAAAAGTACCACAACAGAACAGCAGGGGCCCAGCCAGTCTATCTAAAAGTACCACAACAGAACAGCAGGGGCCCAGCCAGTCTTTCTAAAAGTACCACAACAGAACAGCAGGGGCCCAGCCAGTCTAACAGAACAGCAGGGGCCCAGCCAGTCTTTCTAAAAGTACCACAACAGAACAGCAGGGGCCCAGCCAGTCTTTCTAAAAGTACCACAACAGAACAGCAGGGGCCCAGCCAGTCTAACAGAACAGCAGGGGCCCAGCCAGTCTAACAGAACAGCAGGGGCCCAGCCAGTCTTTCTAAAAGTACCACAACAGAACAGCAGGGGCCCAGCCAGTCTTTCTAAAAGTACCACAACAGAACAGCAGGGGCCCAGCCAGTCTATCTAAAAGTACCACAACAGAACAGCAGGGGCCCTGCCAGTCTTTCTAAAAGTACCACAACAGAACAGCAGGGGCCCAGCCAGTCTTTCTAAAAGTACCACAACAGAACAGCAGGGGCCCAGCCAGTCTATCTAAAAGTACCACAACAGAACAGCAGGGCCCTGCCAGTCTTTCTAAAAGTACCACAACAGAACAGCAGGGGCCCAGCCAGTCTTTCTAAAAAGTACCACAACAGAACAGCAGGGGCCCAGCCAGTCTTTCTAAAAGTACCACAACAGAACAGCAGGGGCCCAGCCAGTCTAACAGAACAGCAGGGGCCCAGCCAGTCTTTCTAAAAGTACCACAACAGAACAGCAGGGGCCCAGCCAGTCTTTCTAAAAGTACCACAACAGAACAGCAGGGGCCCAGCCAGTCTTTCTAAAAGTACCACAACAGAACAGCAGGGGCCCAGCCAGTCTATCTAAAAGTACCACAACAGAACAGCAGGGGCCCAGCCAGTCTATCTAAAAGTACCACAACAGAACAGCAGGGGCCCAGCCAGTCTTTCTAAAAGTACCAGAACAGAACAGCAGGGGCCCAGCCAGTCTTTCTAAAAGTACCACAACAGAACAGCAGGGGCCCAGCCAGTCTTTCTAAAAGTACCACAACAGAACAGCAGGGGCCCAGCCAGTCTATCTAAAAGTACCACAACAGAACAGCAGGGGCCCAGCCAGTCTTTCTAAAAGTACCACAACAGAACAGCAGGGGCCCAGCCAGTCTAACAGAACAGCAGGGGCCCAGCCAGTCTTTCTAAAAGTACCACAACAGAACAGCAGGGGCCCAGCCAGTCTTTCTAAAAGTACCACAACAGAACAGCAGGGGCCCAGCCAGTCTTTCTAAAAGTACCACAACAGAACAGCAGGGGCCCAGCCAGTCTATCTAAAAGTACCACAACAGAACAGCAGGGGCCCAGCCAGTCTAACAGAACAGCAGGGGCCCAGCCAGTCTTTCTAAAAGTACCACAACAGAACAGCAGGGGCCCAGCCAGTCTTTCTAAAAGTACCACAACAGAACAGCAGGGGCCCAGCCAGTCTTTCTAAAAGTACCACAACAGAACAGCAGGGGCCCAGCCAGTCTTTCTAAAAGTACCACAACAGAACAGCAGTCCAGGGGCCCTGCCAGTCTTTCTAAAAGTACCACAACAGAACAGCAGTCCAGGGGCCCTGCCAGTCTTTCTAAAAGTACCACAACAGAACAGCAGTCCAGGGGCCCTGCCAGTCTATCTAAAAGTACCACAACAGAACAGCAGGGGCCCAGCCAGTCTTTCTAAAAGTACCACAACAGAACAGCAGGGGCCCAGCCAGTCTAACAGAACAGCAGGGGCCCAGCCAGTCTAACAGAACAGCAGGGGCCCAGCCAGTCTTTCTAAAAGTACCACAACAGAACAGCAGGGGCCCAGCCAGTCTAACAGAACAGCAGGGGCCCAGCCAGTCTAACAGAACAGCAGGGGCCCAGCCAGTCTTTCTAAAAGTACCACAACAGAACAGCAGGGGCCCAGCCAGTCTTTCTAAAAGTACCACAACAGAACAGCAGGGGCCCAGCCAGTCTTTCTAAAAGTACCACAACAGAACAGCAGGGGCCCAGCCAGTCTTTCTAAAAGTACCACAACAGAACAGCAGCCCAGGGGCCCTGCCAGTCTTTCTAAAAGTACCACAACAGAACAGCAGCCCAGGGGCCCAGCCAGTCTAGTGTTTCTAAAGTACCACAACAGAACAGCAGGGGCCCAGCCAGTCTTTCTAAAAGTACCACAACAGAACAGCAGGGGCCCAGCCAGTCTTTCTAAAAGTACCACAACAGAACAGCAGGGGCCCAGCCAGTCTTTCTAAAAGTACCACAACAGAACAGCAGGGGCCCAGCCAGTCTAACAGAACAGCAGGGGCCCAGCCAGTCTTTCTAAAAGTACCACAACAGAACAGCAGGGGCCCAGCCAGTCTAACAGAACAGCAGGGGCCCAGCCAGTCTATCTAAAAGTACCACAACAGAACAGCAGGGGCCCTGCCAGTCTTTCTAAAAGTACCACAACAGAACAGCAGGGGCCCAGCCAGTCTTTCTAAAAGTACCACAACAGAACAGCAGGGGCCCAGCCAGTCTTTCTAAAAGTACCACAACAGAACAGCAGGGGCCCAGCCAGTCTAACAGAACAGCAGGGGCCCAGCCAGTCTTTCTAAAAGTACCACAACAGAACAGCAGGGGCCCAGCCAGTCTTTCTAAAAGTACCACAACAGAACAGCAGGGGCCCAGCCAGTCTTTCTAAAAGTACCACAACAGAACAGCAGGGGCCCAGCCAGTCTATCTAAAAGTACCACAACAGAACAGCAGGGGCCCAGCCAGTCTATCTAAAAGTACCACAACAGAACAGCAGGGGCCCAGCCAGTCTTTCTAAAAGTACCACAACAGAACAGCAGGGGCCCAGCCAGTCTAACAGAACAGCAGGGGCCCAGCCAGTCTTTCTAAAAGTACCACAACAGAACAGCAGGGGCCCAGCCAGTCTAACAGAACAGCAGGGGCCCAGCCAGTCTTTCTAAAAGTACCACAACAGAACAGCAGGGGCCCAGCCAGTCTTTCTAAAAGTACCACAACAGAACAGCAGGGGCCCAGCCAGTCTTTCTAAAAGTACCACAACAGAACAGCAGGGGCCCAGCCAGTCTTTCTAAAAGTACCACAACAGAACAGCAGGGGCCCAGCCAGTCTTTCTAAAAGTACCACAACAGAACAGCAGGGGCCCAGCCAGTCTTTCTAAAAGTACCACAACAGAACAGCAGGGGCCCAGCCAGTCTTTCTAAAAGTACCACAACAGAACAGCAGTCCAGGGGCCCTGCCAGTCTTTCTAAAAGTACCACAACAGAACAGCAGTCCAGGGGCCCTGCCAGTCTATCTAAAAGTACCACAACAGAACAGCAGTCCAGGGGCCCAGCCAGTCTTTCTAAAAGTACCACAACAGAACAGCAGGGGCCCAGCCAGTCTATCTAAAAGTACCACAACAGAACAGCAGGGGCCCTGCCAGTCTTTCTAAAAGTACCACAACAGAACAGCAGGGGCCCAGCCAGTCTATCTAAAAGTACCAGAACAGAACAGCAGGGGCCCTGCCAGTCTTTCCTAAAAGTACCACAACAGAACAGCAGGGGCCCAGCCAGTCTATCTAAAAGTACCACAACAGAACAGCAAGGCCTCAGTCATTGATGACATTCTCCACTCCAGTCCTTTTGGAGGCTATAGGGAGAAAATCATTTCCCATAAGACCCTGAGGACTGGCCAGCTGGCACTAGACAGTAAACATGGCTGTGTCCCAAACAGCATCCTATTCACTATATCAAATGCATTACCCTTTGGGCCCTGGTCAAAAAAGTAGTGCACTATATTACAGAATAGGGTGCCCTTGGGAGAGGCAGTACCATGTTCTAAACTATAGTCATGTGAGGTGGTCACAGTGTGTTCTGGGACAGTCTGTGTGTGTGTGTGTGTGTGTGTGTGTGTGTGTGTGTGTGTGTGTGTGTGTGTGTGTGTGCGCATACGTGAGTTCTAGGGGCAGAGTAGTGTGTGTGTGTGTG
>NW_026284893.1:0-4793 GCF_023373465.1 Oncorhynchus keta | reverse complement strand
TATATATATCAGTTGTAGAAATGGGTGTGTTTTATGGCTTTATTTGTGGTAACTAGTGACGACCAGGCACTACTTCCATACCGTATTTTCTTCTTTTTTTTCTCAAAGTTGCCGGGATGTGACATTTCCTACTTTTACCAATACACTCCTAACAACCAACTCGTTACGAAAATGTATATATGATCAAATAAGCCAGAAGCCAGATTTTGGGCCCAGTTATCCCTCTTGCTTCTCCACTTCTGCGTTGTTTGATAGGAAAGGACTGGTATAAGAAATATGGTGGAAACTAGCCCTTGCCTCCACCAATCCAACGCTATTAGATTTGTGGGATGTAGTAAATGATTGAACATTTCAGGTTAAAGGAGATATTCGAGGGATGCACCCAAATCAGAGGTATAGACTGAATTAATACAATATTGGGTTTAATGATCAACTGTAAACTTCTTGTGGCCAACAGGACAAAGCTAGCCTGTCCCCCTCCACCCTCCAGGAGTCCCCAGGTCAACCGCCTCTCTGTACTTTACTGATGGTTCTGGTCGACTGCAGGAAAACACCGGGGCAGAGTGGAACTGAGAGACGAGAAGGGCAAGAGGAACATGGAGATATGATTTCATTAAGTAAGAACCATGGTGTGTGGATTAGTCTGCTTCTGTAAGTAACAATTAATTGGTTAACTTCTTGCGCCGAGCCATCCCGGATCCGGGATCGTGACTACAGCCTCAAGGCTATTACCATAACGCAACGTTAACTATTCATGAAAATCGCAAATGAAATTAAATAAATGTGCTAGCTCTCAAGCTTAGCCTTTTGTTAACAACACTGTCATCTCATATTTTCAAAATATGCTTCTCAACCATAGCAAAACAAGCATTTGTGTAACAGTATTGATAGCTAGCGTAGCATTTAGCGTTAGCATTCAGCAGGCAACATTTTCACAAAAAACAGAAAAGCATTCAAATAAAATCATTTACCTTTGAAGAACTTCGGATGTTTTCAATGAGGAGACTCTCAGTTAGATAGCAAATGTTCAGTTTTTCCTGAAAGATTATTTGTTTAGGAGAAATCGCTCCGTTTGGGGCGTCACGTTTGGCTACCAAAAAAAAATGAAAATTGAGGACACCTGGTAAATGTAGTCTCTTATGGCCAATCTTCCAATGATATGCCTACAAATACGTCACAATGCTGCAGACACCTTGGGCAAATGGCAGAAAGCTTAGGCTCGTTCATGGCACATTCACAGCCATATAAGGAGACAATGGAAAACAGAGCCTCAAATTCTGCTCATTTCCTGTTTGAAGTTTCATCTTGGTTTCACCTGTAGCATCAGTTCTGTGGCACTCACAGATAATATCTTTGCCGTTTTGGAAACGTCAGAGTGTTTTCTTTCCAAAGCTGTCAATTATATGCATAGTCGAGCATCTTTTCGTGACAAAATATTGCACTTAAAACGGGCACGGTTTTTTTTAATCCAATAATGAAATAGCGCCCCCATAGCTTCAAGAGGTTAATTATATTGATGAAAAGTATAATTTGGTCACCTCATTTGAACATTTTTTAATGAAGAGCACATGTTCGATTTCATAAAAACTTGTTTTCCCATCTCGAGGTTATATGGAAATGCATACTGTGTTAAGTGCTAAATAAAGTAACAGGGGACAACTGAAAACAACAAAACCACCAGATTACATTGGTAAAATAGTCCTTTTAAATCAACCCCAAATTTGCTTATGACAAGGCTAATGGAAGCTAGTTTTGTTCCATGGGGAGTGAAAATTGAATGCTAGCTTCACAAAAAAATATATTCTACCATTTTACTTTATGGGTAAAATGGTTCACTTGCTCAGTTTTCTACAAAAAAACAGAGAATAATTTATTTTGCCCAAAAAATGTAAGGAACAGTTTCACCATATTAAAACAGGTTGATCTTAAAATGAGGGACAGATGTAAATGTTCAGAAATGACTGTCAAAGTAACCAAATAACTAGGACTTTACATGCACATGCACATGATTATGGCAGTAGGATGAGTATGGCATTAGTCATGTAAACACCTTACTCTGCTTATGTTAATTGGTGTGAGGTCATAACCAGTGGCCTGGGGCCTGGACCTTCAGTGAGGTCCTACACTTTAATCTGTGTATGTGCTACTACAAGCAGCGCCAGCTAACTTCTTTTTGACCGAGTGCAGTGAGTTTAGGAAAAACAAAGTACTAATCTTAGAAATAGTTTTCACATACAAACGTTATACTGCTTAAAAACATAACATAGTCGCTGTGGAAGAGCGTTTATTTTGATTGACAATTTTCAGCGTTTATCGAAGTCCCGTAAAAGTGCCATCAGAGCAGCCTGATTTCAGGTGTGTCCATGTAAAGAGGATTATTAGGGAAATTGTTCTTTCAAAGCATGTCAATGTTTAAATCAAACTCTTATACTAATTGACTGAACAATAATCATATTATTCTGCACTTGTACATTTACTCAACGATGGTAAAACTTGGAGAAATGATTGTGTTAGTTGGGTTAAAATCTTTCTAGATGTGACACAGGGTTGATGTGACACAGGGATGATGTGACACAGGGATGATGTGACACAAGGTTGATGGAAGAACTTGTTAAAATGTAATACTGATGTACAATTTCTACTGGAAAATATGAAAGGGACCCAAAAGGCCTTAATTTCATGGAAGGACCCATCTGTTTATGGACCCATATTTGCAAAACCTAACTATTCAATGCCTTTTGTTTCACAGGGGACATCCCTAATCGTTGCTCTCTAAGTGGGAGGGGCTTATCATCTGGGGAGCCTCAACAACATCATGATGCTGACAAGAAAGAGAATAGTCTCTCCAGATCAGAACACCTCAAACACCAGCATAGAGGTACAGGGAAGAAACCTCACCACTGCTCTGTCTGTGGGAAGAGTTTTGCTAAACAAGATTTGACAAATCATGAGCAAATTCACACTCTAGAGCATGCATCTAATACCTTAAAATCTCAGAGAATTCATTCAGGGGAGGGACCTTATACCTGCTTTGATTGTGGGAAATACTTAAATCAGTCAGGAGCCCAGACTAACCACAAACACACAGGAGAGAAGCCTTATAGCTGTGATCAGTGTGGGAAGAGCTTCAGGAAGTCAGTTCACCTGACTGCACACCAACGCATACACACAGGAGAGAAACCTTATAGCTGTGATCAGTGTGGGAAGAGCTTCAATCATTCAGGAAACCTGACTACACACCAACTCATACACACAGGAGCGAAGCCTTATAGCTGTGATCATTGTGGGATACACACAGGAGCGAAGCCTTATAGCTGTGATCATTGTGGGAAGAGCTTCAGTCGATCACCTGCCAACCTGATCAGTGTGAACAGGACATCAGATCACCTGACTATACACACAGGAGAGAAGCCTTATAGCTGTGATCAGTGTGGAAAGAGCTTCAATCAATTAGGATCCCTGATTATACACCAGCGCATACACACAGGAGAGAAGCCTTATAGCTGTGATCAGTGTGGAAAGAGCTTCAGTCGATCAGGAGACCTGACTCTACACCAACGCACACACACAGGAGAGAAGCCATATAGCTGTGATCAGTGTGGGAAGAGCTTCAGTCGATCAGGATCCCTGACTACACACCAACGCATACACACAGGAGAGAAGCCATATAGCTGTGTTCAGTGTGGGAAGAGCTTCAGTCGATCAGGATCCCTGACTACACACCAACGCATACACACAGGAGAGAAGCCTTATAGCTGTGATCAGTGTGGGAAGAGTTTTGCTCGTTCAGGGTCACTGATAAAACACCAGAAAGCACAAACATGTTTTCTTTCATCTCCCTTCTCTCTGGCACCGGTTCCAGATCCCTAAATAAAGTTTACATAGAAAACATCTTGTAAACAGTCATCCATCTCCCATTCTCTAACACTTTA
This sequence comes from Oncorhynchus keta, assembly GCF_023373465.1. Taxonomy (NCBI): domain Eukaryota; kingdom Metazoa; phylum Chordata; class Actinopteri; order Salmoniformes; family Salmonidae; genus Oncorhynchus; species Oncorhynchus keta. The sequence continues at coordinate 861 of NW_026284893.1, read as the reverse complement.
GTATGTCTGATTGCCATGGTAACATATGTAGCATAATATGCAGCTCTGGATCCATATGTTACAAGCGTCTTGGAGTAGAAGTGCTGTGTGTGTGGTGGGATGGGAGAGGAGGTGTTCAGAGCTATCTTTTAATTTATGAACTCATATTATCCATTAAATAATGTATAATAAAAAAGTTTATCTGTTATCTGAAGAGAGAGTCTTGAATTGTACATCATGTCTCATACAGTCATTGGTTCCTGTAGGTGCTGGGTAGAGATATGAGGGGGAGACGGTCATGACCCCCTCAGACCTTTTGGCAGAACGCTCAGGATATATTCTATAATTTACATGCAGGAACCAAATGTTAATGATGAATAATGTAAATCATGCAAATATAACTTGTCTGTGTTACCAGTATATAAGAGGACTAACGGGACTGCCCCGAAAGAGCTCCTGACCGTAAGTTTGTTGGAATCTCTCCAGCTGGCTGATAATAAATAATTATTAATTTAAGTTTGACTGAGTCCTTGGTAGTAATTTCCACGACACGTGTATTCAATACAAAAACACATTAAATCCTTTATCTTATGTCGTATTGCATGAGGCAAATGGTGGTCACACCAGATACTGACTACCGTTTTTTTTAAGGTATCTGTGACCAACAGATGCAAACAGTTGGAAGTCGGAAGTTTACATACACCTTAGCCAAATACATTTAAACTCAGTTTTTCACAAATCATGACATTTAATCCTAGTACAAATTCCCTGTTTAATTTCAGTTAGGATCACCACTTTATTTTAAGAATGTGAAATGTCAGAATAATAGTGGAGTGTGATTTATTTCAGCTTTTATTTCTTTCATCACATACCCAGTGGGTC
>NW_026284892.1:40000-42224 GCF_023373465.1 Oncorhynchus keta | reverse complement strand
GGGGAGAGAAATCAATGCAAACTATTTGAAGTAAACACCTTCTTTTAACTATTAAGGGTTAATGCCACACGGTCAAGGTTAGGCTTGCACGGATCGGAAGGACCTTAGGAACGTACCTGAGGTCGAATTGTGCTTCTCACCCTAACGGTTCTCTCACTGTCACCCAAAAGCAAATGACGTTGTGGGGCAGGCTTCATTTTGGGCCTACTTTTCTAATGGTCGCTGCGCTCAGACCGAGCGAGCTACGGTCAAGCGGGATATCTCGTTGAACTCGGCACGGCCTAGACATTATGTTTATGCCATTGCCTGCTCTCTGTGTCTTTGAGAACCGCACTTTTTCACTCCATCCTTGCTGTGTGTGCGTGTGAGAGCTTTTCTTTGACATCTGTTGGGAGAAATGACTGATTTACAGTTCATGAGGGTTACCTAGTCACACATATGAAGTTTTGAAAAGATCTGACCTTTTTAACCCTTGGAAACTGCCACTGTGACATCATTAAAGGCACTTCCGGTTGGCACAGGAAGCTATAAGTAAACCCATGTCTTGATTGACATAGAAACTTACAGAATCCTGAGTTTTAAGTCCTTACGTTAAGAATTGACTGATTTACACAGGGTTGAATGCACTATGTCTATCAAACTGCAGGCAGGTAATGGAAAAACACTTTTAGGGTGATTTTAACCACTTCCGGTTGGTCCAGGAAGCCTAGAATCAACACAGGTAGACCTCATACTGGCCTGATGGACTGTTACCAAAGACAGGTTCATACGGCATTCATAACCCAGCTGGCCTTGAACCCATATAGACTTCAGGTTGAATTTAGGGGTGCAGGCAATGTATTCCTATGGGGAGAGAAATCAATGCAAACTATTTGAAGTAAACACCTTCTTTTAACTATTAAGGGTTAATGCCACACGGTCAAGGTTAGGCTTGCACGGATCGGAAGGACCTTAGGAACGTACCTGAGGTCGAATTGTGCTTCTCACCCTAACGGTTCTCTCACTGTCACCCAAAAGCAAATGACGTTGTGGGGCAGGCTTCATTTTGGGCCTACTTTTCTAATGGTCGCTGCGCTCAGACCGAGCGAGCTACGGTCAAGCGGGATATCTCGTTGAACTCGGCACGGCCTAGACATTATGTTTATGCCATTGCCTGCTCTCTGTGTCTTTGAGAACCACACTTTTCACTCCATCCTTGCTGTGTGTGCGTGTGAGAGCTTTTCTTTGACATCTGTTGGGAGAGATGACTGATTTACAGTTCATGAGGGTTACCTAGTCACACATATGAAGTTTTGAAAAGATCTGACTTTTTAACCCTTCAAAACAGCCCCTGAGACACCAATTAAAGGCACTTCCGGTTGTCACAGGAAGCTATAAGTCAACACATATCCTCACTGGGCTATGCTTTTACAGAATCCTGAGTTTTAAGTCCTTACGTTAAGAATTGACTGATTTACACAGGGTTGAATGCACTATGTCTATCAAACTGCAGGCAGGTAATGGAAAAACACTTTTAGGGTGATTTTAACCACTTCCGGTTGGTCCAGGAAGCTTAGAATCAACACAGGTAGACCTCATACTGGCCTGATGGACTGTTACCAAAGACAGGTTCATACGGCATTCATAACCCATATAGACTTCAGGTTGAATTTAGGGGTAAAGGCAATGTATTCCTATGGGGAGAGAAGTCAATGCAAACTCTTTGAAGTAAACACCTTCTTTTAACTATTAAGGGTTAATGCCACACGGTCAAGGTTAGGCTTGCACGGATCGGAAGGACCTTAGGAACGTACCTGAGGTCGAATTGTGCTTCTCACCCTAACGGTTCTCTCACTGTCACCCAAAAGCAAATGACATTGAGGGCCAGGCTTCCTTTTGCGCCTTCTTTTTTTCAAGGTCGCTGCACTCAGAGCGAGCTACGGTCAAGCGGGGCGTCTCGTTGAACTCTGCACAGCCTGGAGACTATGGTGATGCCATTTTTTGTGTTGATTTCAGAATGCCATTTTGGTGATGGTCCCTCTCCGTTTAAACATATTGCTAATGTACAAAAGTCAACTAGCAAGTCAGTGTCCACCAGTCAATTAGATGTCATTCTGACACCAAACTGATACCAATTGACACCAAACCCACTTTTTCCAACTCATTTAGAAGCCAACTATCACATATGTCAGAGCAGGCCCATAATTCACAGCGCCATTAGTTTAAAACATAATAAAAACGTAAA
>NW_026284892.1:22500-35000 GCF_023373465.1 Oncorhynchus keta | reverse complement strand
CCTGGAGGTCCATAGCTCCAGGGGGTAAGCTCTACTCTCATCCCTGTAAATATAGTGTTGTTACCCGTGTGGTGAGTAAGGGCCTACAAGCCTGGAGGTCCATAGCTCCAGGGGGTAAGCTCTACTCTCATCCCTGTAAATATAGTGTTGTTACCCGGGTGGTGAGTGAGGGCCTCACTGCCTGTATGTGTACTCTCATGCCCAGAGAGATAGTCCTTTTCCTGGATATGGAGTGAGGGCCTTTAGGTCTGAAGGTCCATAGTTCCACTGTCCTTAAGGGGGGCAGAGCAGTCAGCCTCTGTGGAGGTTGGCTGCTCTGTCCCCCTTTTTTGGCCCATTTCCCCAATCACCAGGCCCAGAGTTGGACTTAGTGCAATTTCTGATATTTTTTTTTAGGTTACCTACCATCAAACACCTTAGGAGGTGACTACTTTGAATGAGGGAATTATTTTTGGGTTACCAGTTGCACGGTTAGGTCACCAGGCCCAGAGTTGGACATAGTGCAATTTCTGTGATTTCAAACCACCAGTTGCACGGATATATATATATGTCCTCATCTGCATCCAGCATTTGGCTACCTTAAGAGTCATAGTTACTCCCAACTTTTACCCACACTTTACATTTTTATTTTAGGCCTTTAGTCCTGAGAAGGTCCACAGTTCCACTGTCCTTAAGGGGGGCAGAGCAGTCAGCCTCTGTGGAGGTTAGCTGCTCTGTCCCCCTTTTTTTTTGGCCCATTTCCCCAATCACCAGGCCCAGAGATGGACTTAGTGCAATTTCTGATCATTTTTTTTTAGGTTACCTACCATCAAACACCTTAGGAGGTGACTACTTTCAATGAGGGAATTATTTTTGGGTTACCAGTTGCACGGCTATTTATTTTTCTGGCCCAGTCAGTTATTTCAAAAAAATGTTAACCATACTTCCCGAAGGGCTAGAGGTCCCAAATTTCGTGTCATATCCTCTGTGGTGATGGGCAACAAGTAGAGCATGTAAAAAACAAAATGCCCTGGCGGGAACCTATGTTTCCAGTAACATTCACTTTTTTGGCCCAAAATCGGTAATTTTCAGAAAATGATTAAAAATACTTCAGAAGGGCTAGCGGTCCCATATTTCGTCTCATACCCTCTCTCTCAATGGTCAACAAGTAGAGCATGTAAAATTAAAAATGCCCTGGTAGGAACCTATGTTTCCAGTCAAATGTGCTTGTATAGCCCAAACTATAAACGCATTTTTCTATTAAAAGTTTCTATACAAAAACGGTTTTAATTACATGACATTGCCCGTCTATGTGTGCCCTTTAGTTTAAAAAAACCCCATCCAGATTGGACATGTACTTTTTGATTTATTCACGTTTTGGTGTTTTGGGATATAGCCCAAGATGGAGGCCAACAAAGGTCAAATAAGATAGAGGCATATAAACTGCTTAGGGGTGTTTGGCATTTAGGCCTGTCTGTCCCTTCATCCCATGAGAGAGAGTAAAGCCTTTTATGCCTCTCTGTGTCCTCTCATTCCCAGAAAAAGTCACTTTGACCTGTAAGGTCAAATGAGTCCTTGAGGCCTGTTTGTGACCTCTGCTGCCCAGATGGAGGCATATCAACTGCTTAGGGGTGTTTGGCATTTATGCCTGTCTGTCCCTTCATCCCATGAGAGAGAGTAAAGCCTTTTATGCCTCTCTGTGTCCTCTCATTCCCAGAAAAAGTCCCTTTGACCTGTAAGGTCAAATGAGACCTTGAGGCCTGTTTGTGACCTCTGCTGCCCAGATGGAGGCATATAAACTGGGTAGGGGTGTTTGGCATTTTACATTTTTATTTTAGGCCTTTAGTCTGTCCCAGAGTTCATCCCATGAGAGCCTCTGAGGTAAAGCCTTTTATGCCTTTCTGTGTCCTCTCATCCCAGAGATGGACTTAGTGCCTTTCTGATCCTTTTTTTTTAGGTCACCAAAACAGACCTTGAGGCCTGTTTGTGACTCTTTGCCCAGATGGAGGCATATAAACTGGGTTAGGGGTGTTTGCATTTAGGCCTGTTTGTCCCTTCATCCCATGAGAGAGAGTAAAGCCTTTTATGCCTCTCTGTGTCCTCTCATTCCCAGAAAAAGTCAAATTCCTTTTCCAAAAATATTAACCATACTTCCCGAAGTGCTAGAGGTCCCATATTTCGTGTGATTGCCTCTCTCACAATGGGCAACAAGTAGAGAATGTAAAAACAAAATGCCCTGGTAGGAACCTATGTTTCCAGTAACATGTACTTTTTGACCTCTGGCCCAAAATATAAACGGTAATTTTCAGAAAATGATTAAAAAAAGCCTATGCTTCTGTGTCAGAAGGGCTACAGGTCCCATCTTTCGTCTCATTCCCTCTCTCTCAATGGACAACAAGTAGAGACTGTAAAATTAAAAATGCCCTGGTAGGAAAAAGTCATGTTTCCAGTCAAATGTGCCTTTTGTATAGCCCAAACTATAAACGTTTTTTCTAAAAAGGTTCTATACAAAAACGAATTACATGACATTGCCCGTCTATGTGTGCCCTTTAGTTTAAAAAAAAAGCCCCATTCCAGATTTTGACCTGTGTACCACGTTTTGGTGTTTTGGGATATAGCCCAAGATGGAGGCCAACAAAGGTCAAATAAGATAGAGGCATATAAACTGGTTAGGGGTGTTTGGCATTTAGGCCTGTCTGTCCCTTCATCCCATGAGAGAGAGTAAAGCCTTTTATGCCTCTCTGTGTCCTCTCATTCCCAGAAAAAGTCCCTTTGACCTGTAAGGTCAAATGAGACCTTGAGGCCTGTTTGTGACCTCTGCTGCCCAGATGGAGGCATATAAACTGGGTAGGGGTGTTTGGCATTTAGGCCTGTCTGTCCCTTCATCCCATGAGAGAGAGTAAAGCCTTTTATGCCTCTCTGTGTCCTCTCATTCCCAGAAAAAGTCACTTTGACCTGTAAGGTCAAATGAGACCTTGAGGCCTGTTTGTGACCTCTGCTGCCCAGATGGAGGCATATAAACTGGGTAGGGGTGTTTGGCATTTAGGCCTGTCTGTCCCTTCATCCCATGAGAGAGAGTAAAGCCTTTTATGCCTCTCTGTGTCCTCTCATTCCCAGAAAAAGTCACTTTGACCTGTAAGGTCAAATGAGACCTTGAGGCCTGTTTGTGACCTCTGCTGCCCAGATGGAGGCATATAAACTGGGTAGGGGTGTTTGGCATTTAGGCCTGTCTGTCCCTTCATCCCATGAGAGAGAGTAAAGCCTTTTATGCCTCTCTGTGTCCTCTCATTCCCAGAAAAAGGCATGTCAACCTGTAAGGTCAAATGAGACCTTGAGGCCTGTTTGTGACCTCTGCTGCCCAGATGGAGGCATATAAACTGGGTAGGGGTGTTTGGCATTTAGGCCTGTCTGTCCCTTCATCCCATGAGAGAGAGTAAAGCCTTTTATGCCTCTCTGTGTCCTCTCATTCCCAGAAAAAGGCATGTCAACCTGTAAGGTCAAATGAGACCTTGAGGCCTGTTTGTGACCTCTGCTGCCCAGATGGAGGCATATAAACTGGGTAGGGGTGTTTGGCATTTAGGCCTGTCTGTCCCTTCATCCCATGAGAGAGAGTAAAGCCTTTTATGCCTCTCTGTGTCCTCTCATTCCCAGAAAAAGTCACTTTGACCTGTAAGGTCAAATGAGACCTTGAGGCCTGTTTGTGACCTCTGCTGCCCAGATGGAGGCATATCAACTGCTTAGGGGTGTTTGGCATTTATGCCTGTCTGTCCCTTCATCCCATGAGAGAGAGTAAAGCCTTTTATGCCTCTCTGTGTCCTCTCATTCCCAGAAAAAGGCATGTCAACCGGTTAGGTCAAATAAGGTCTTGAGGCCTAAACGTTTGTGACCTCTGATGCCCAGATAGAGGCATATAACCTGGGTACTCCCACCTTTTACCCACACTTTACATTTTTATTTTAGGCCTTTAGTCCTGAGAAGGTCCACAGTTCCACTGTCCTTAAGGGGGGCAGAGCAGTCAGCCTCTGTGGAGGTTAGCTGCACTGTCCCCCTTTTCTTTGCCCATTTCCCCAATCACCAGGCCCAGAGATGGACTTAGTGCAATTTCTGATCATTTTTTTTTTTAGGTTACCTACCATCAAACACCTTAGGAGGTGACTACTTTCAATGAGGGAATTATTTTTGGGTTACCAGTTGCACGGCTATTTATTTTTCCGGCCCAATTCCGTTTTTCCAAAAATATTAACCATACTTCCCGAAGTGCTAGAGGTCCCATATTTCGTGTGATTGCCTCTCTCACAATGGGCAACAAGTAGAGAATGTAAAAAACAAAATGCCCTGGTAGGAACCTATGTTTCCAGTAACATGTACTTTTTGGCCCAAAATCGGTAATTTTCAGAAAATGATTAAAAATACTTCCAGAAGGGCTACAGGTCCCATCTTTCGTCTCATTCCCTCTCTCTCAATGGACAACAAGTAGAGACTGTAAAATTAAAAATGCCCTGGTAGGAACCTATGTTTCCAGTCAAATGTGCTTGTATAGCCCAAAATATAAACGCGTTTTTCTATTAAAAGGTTCTATACAAAAACGCTTTTAATTACATGACATTGCCCGTCTATGTGTGCCCTTTAGTTTAAAAAAAACCCCATCCAGATTGGATGTGTACTTTTTGATTTATTCACGTTTTGGTGTACCGCCATATAGCCCAACATAGTAACCGGACAGTATTTCATTTTCGGGTTCCCAGGTGCACGTTTCCAATAACCAGGTGCACACGGATGTATAGGGTCCCCCCATGGATAGAGGTCCGTGTTGGGGTGCTCCATATCGGGCATGAATATCAGGAACACCGGCAGGTGCACTTAGGACCATGTTTTAATTTTTCAGATTCCCAGGTGCACAGGGATCCTAATCCGCATCCATCGAAATCTCACAAAGTGTCCATAAATCACTCAGGGAGGTCCCCCATGGATACAGGGCCGTAGTAGGATGCTCCTATAGTGGGCATTAATATGAGAATGACCGAAAAGTGCATTTAGGACCATATTATAATTTTCGGGTTCCCAGGTGCACGTTTCCAATAACCAGGTGCACACGGATGTATAGGGTCCCCCCATGGATAGAGGTCCGTGTTAGGGTGCTCCATATCGGCATGAATATCAGGAACACCGGCAGGTGCACTTAGGACCATGTTTTAATTTTTCAGATTCCCAGGTGCACAGGGATCCTAATCCGCATCCATCGAAATCTCACAAAGTGTCCATAAATCACTCAGGGAGGGCCCCCATGGATACAGGGCCGTAGTAGGATGCTCCTATAGTGGGCATTAATATGAGAATGACCGAAAAGTGCATTTAGGACCATATTATAATTTTCGGGTTCCCAGGTGCACGTTTTCAATAACCAGGTGCACGGATGTATAGGGTCCCCCCCATGGATAAAGGTCCGTGTTAGGGTGCTCCATATCGGGCATGAATATCAGGAACACCGGCATGTGCACTTAGGACCATATTTTAATTTTCGGGTTCCCAGGTGCACGGCTATTTATTTTTCCGGCCCAATTCCGTTTTTCCAAAAATATTAACCATACTTCCCGAAGTGCTAGAGGTCCCATATTTCGTGTGATTGCCTCTCTCACAATGGGCATAGAGAATGTAAAAAACAAAATGCCCTGGTAGGAACCTATGTTTCCAGTAACATGTACTTTTTTGGCCCAAAATCGGTAATTTTCAGAAAATGATTAAAAATACTTCCAGAAGGGCTACAGGTCCCATCTTTCGTCTCATTCCCTCTCTCTCAATGGACAACAAGTAGAGACTGTAAAATTAAAAATGCCCTGGTAGGAACCTATGTTTCCAGTCAAATGTGCTTGTATAGCCCAAACTATAAACGCGTTTTTCTATTAAAAGGTTCTATACAAAAACGCTTTTAATTACATGACATTGCCCGTCTATGTGTGCCCTTTAGTTTAAAAAAAAAACCCCATCCAGATTGGATGTGTACTTTTGATTTATTCACGTTTTGGTGTACCGCCATATAGCCCAACATAGTAACCGGACAGTATGTCATTTTCGGGTTCCCAGGTGCACGTTTCCAATAACCAGGTGCACACGGATGTATAGGGTCCCCCCATGGATAGAGGTCCGTGTTAGGGTGCTCCATATCGGGCATGAATATCAGGAACACCGGCAGGTGCACTTAGGACCATGTTTTAATTTTTCAGATTCCCAGGTGCACAGGGATCCTAATCCGCATCCATCGAAATCTCACAAAGTGTCCATAAATCACTCAGGGAGGTCCCCCATGGATACAGGGCCGTAGTAGGATGCTCCTATAGTGGGCATTAATATGAGAATGACCGAAAAGTGCATTTAGGACCATATTATAATTTTCGGGTTCCCAGGTGCACGTTTCCAATAACCAGGTGCACACGGATGTATAGGGTCCCCCCATGGATAGAGGTCCGTGTTAGGGTGCTCCATATCGGGCATGAATATCAGGAACACCGGCAGGTGCACTTAGGACCATGTTTTAATTTTTCAGATTCCCAGGTGCACAGGGATCCTAATCCGCATCCATCGAAATCTCACAAAGTGTCCATAAATCACTCAGGGAGGTCCCCCATGGATACAGGGCCGTAGTAGGATGCTCCTATAGTGGGCATTAATATGAGAATGACCGAAAAGTGCATTTAGGACCATATTATAATTTTCGGGTTCCCAGGTGCACGTTTCCAATAACCAGGTGCACACGGATGTATAGGGTCCCCCCATGGATAGAGGTCCGTGTTAGGGTGCTCCATATCGGGCATGAATATCAGGAACACCGGCAGGTGCACTTAGGACCATGTTTTAATTTTTCAGATTCCCAGGTGCACAGGGATCCTAATCCGCATCCATCGAAATCTCACAAAGTGTCCATAAATCACTCAGGGAGGGCCCCCATGGATACAGGGCCGTAGTAGGATGCTCCTATAGTGGGCATTAATATGAGAATGACCGAAAAGTGCATTTAGGACCATATTATAATTTTCGGGTTCCCAGGTGCACGTTTCCAATAACCAGGTGCACACGGATGTATAGGGTCCCCCCATGGATAGAGGTCCGTGTTAGGGTGCTCCATATCGGGCATGAATATCAGGAACACCGGCAGGTGCACTTAGGACCATGTTTTAATTTTTCAGATTCCCAGGTGCACAGGGATCCTAATCCGCATCCATCGAAATCTCACAAAGTGTCCATAAATCACTCAGGGAGGGCCCCCATGGATACAGGGCCGTAGTAGGATGCTCCTATAGTGGGCATTAATATGAGAATGACCGAAAAGTGCATTTAGGACCATATTATAATTTTCGGGTTCCCAGGTGCACGTTTCCAATAACCAGGTGCACACGGATGTATAGGGTCCCCCCATGGATAGAGGTCCGTGTTAGGGTGCTCCATATCGGGCATGAATATCAGGAACACCGGCAGGTGCACTTAGGACCATGTTTTAATTTTTCAGATTCCCAGGTGCACAGGGATCCTAATCCGCATCCATCGAAATCTCACAAAGTGTCCATAAATCACTCAGGGAGGTCCCCCATGGATACAGGGCCGTAGTAGGATGCTCCTATAGTGGGCATTAATATGAGAATGACCGAAAAGTGCATTTAGGACCATATTATAATTTTCGGGTTCCCAGGTGCACGTTTCCAATAACCAGGTGCACACGGATGTATAGGGTCCCCCCATGGATAGAGGTCCGTGTTAGGGTGCTCCATAGCGGGCATGAATATCAGGAACACCGGCAGGTGCACTTAGAACCATGTTTTAATTTTTCAGATTCCCAGGTGCACAGAGATCCTAATCCGCATCCATCGAAATCTCACAAAGTGTCCATAAATCACTCAGGGAGGTCCCCCATGGATACAGGGCCGTAGTAGGATGCTCCTATAGTGGGCATTAATATGAGAATGACCGAAAAGTGCATTTAGGACCATATTATAATTTTCGGGTTCCCAGGTGCACGTTTTCAATAACCAGGTGCACGGATGTATAGGGTCCCCCATGGATAAAGGTCCGTGTTAGGGTGCTCCATATCGGGCATGAATATCAGGAACACCGGCATGTGCACTTAGGACCATATTTTAATTTTCGGGTTCCCAGGTGCACGGCTATTTATTTTTCCGGCCCAATTCCGTTTTTCCAAAAATATTAACCATACTTCCCGAAGTGCTAGAGGTCCCATATTTCGTGTGATTGCCTCTCTCACAATGGGCAACAAGTAGAGAATGTAAAAAACAAAATGCCCTGGTAGGAACCTATGTTTCCAGTAACATGTACTTTTTTGGCCCAAAATCGGTAATTTTCAGAAAATGATTAAAAATACTTCCAGAAGGGCTACAGGTCCCATCTTTCGTCTCATTCCCTCTCTCTCAATGGACAACAAGTAGAGACTGTAAAATTAAAAATGCCCTGGTAGGAACCTATGTTTCCAGCCAAATGTGCTTGTATAGCCCAAACTATAAACGCGTTTTTCTATTAAAAGGTTCTATACAAAAACGCTTTTAATTACATGACATTGCCCGTCTATGTGTGCCCTTTAGTTTAAAAAAACCCCATCCAGATTGGATGTGTACTTTTGATTTATTCACGTTTTGGTGTACCGCCATATAGCCCAACATAGTAACCGGACAGTATGTCATTTTCGGGTTCCCAGGTGCACGTTTCCAATAACCAGGTGCACACGGATGTATAGGGTCCCCCCATGGATAGAGGTCCGTGTTAGGGTGCTCCATATCGGGCATGAATATCAGGAACACCGGCAGGTGCACTTAGGACCATGTTTTAATTTTTCAGATTCCCAGGTGCACAGGGATCCTAATCCGCATCCATCGAAATCTCACAAAGTGTCCATAAATCACTCAGGGAGGGCCCCCATGGATACAGGGCCGTAGTAGGATGCTCCTATAGTGGGCATTAATATGAGAATGACTGAAAAGTGCATTTAGGACCATATTATAATTTTCGGGTTCCCAGGTGCACGTTTCCAATAACCAGGTGCACACGGATGTATAGGGTCCCCCCATGGATAGAGGTCCGTGTTAGGGTGCTCCATATCGGGCATGAATATCAGGAACACCGGCAGGTGCACTTAGGACCATGTTTTAATTTCAGATTCCCAGGTGCACAGGGATCCTAATCCGCATCCATCGAAATCTCACAAAGTGTCCATAAATCACTCAGGGAGGTCCCCCATGGATACAGGGCCGTAGTAGGATGCTCCTATAGTGGGCATTAATATGAGAATGACCGAAAAGTGCATTTAGGACCATATTATAATTTTCGGGTTCCCAGGTGCACGTTTCCAATAACCAGGTGCACACGGATGTATAGGGTCCCCCCATGGATAGAGGTCCGTGTTAGGGTGCTCCATAGCGGGCATGAATATCAGGAACACCGGCAGGTGCACTTAGAACCATGTTTTAATTTTTCAGATTCCCAGGTGCACAGAGATCCTAATCCGCATCCATCGAAATCTCACAAAGTGTCCATAAATCACTCAGGGAGGGCCCCCATGGATACAGGGCCGTAGTAGGATGCTCCTATAGTGGGCATTAATATGAGAATGACCGAAAAGTGCATTTAGGACCATATTATAATTTTCGGGTTCCCAGGTGCACGTTTTCAATAACCAGGTGCACGGATGTATAGGGTCCCCCCCATGGATAAAGGTCCGTGTTAGGGTGCTCCATATCGGGCATGAATATCAGGAACACCGGCATGTGCACTTAGGACCATATTTTAATTTTCGGGTTCCCAGGTGCACGGCTATTTATTTTTCCGGCCCAATTCCGTTTTTCCAAAAATATTAACCATACTTCCCGAAGTGCTAGAGGTCCCATATTTCGTGTGATTGCCTCTCTCACAATGGGCAACAAGTAGAGAATGTAAAAAACAAAATGCCCTGGTAGGAACCTATGTTTCCAGTAACATGTACTTTTTTGGCCCAAAATCGGTAATTTTCAGAAAATGATTAAAAATACTTCCAGAAGGGCTACAGGTCCCATCTTTCGTCTCATTCCCTCTCTCTCAATGGACAACAAGTAGAGACTGTAAAATTAAAAATGCCCTGGTAGGAACCTATGTTTCCAGCCAAATGTGCTTGTATAGCAAACTATAAACGCGTTTTTCTATTAAAAGGTTCTATACAAAAACGCTTTTAATTACATGACATTGCCCGTCTATGTGTGCCCTTTAGTTTAAAAAAAACCCCCATCCAGATTGGATGTGTACTTTTGATTTATTCACGTTTTGGTGTACCGCCATATAGCCCAACATAGTAACCGGACAGTATGTCATTTTCGGGTTCCCAGGTGCACGTTTCCAATAACCAGGTGCACACGGATGTATAGGGTCCCCCATGGATAGAGGTCCGTGTTAGGGTGCTCCATATCGGGCATGAATATCAGGAACACCGGCAGGTGCACTTAGGACCATGTTTTAATTTTTCAGATTCCCAGGTGCACAGGGATCCTAATCCGCATCCATCGAAATCTCACAAAGTGTCCATAAATCACTCAGGGAGGGCCCCCATGGATACAGGGCCGTAGTAGGATGCTCCTATAGTGGGCATTAATATGAGAATGACCGAAAAGTGCATTTAGGACCATTATAATTTTCGGGTTCCCAGGTGCACGTTTCCAATAACCAGGTGCACACGGATGTATAGGGTCCCCCCATGGATAGAGGTCCGTGTTAGGGTGCTCCATATCGGGCATGAATATCAGGAACACCGGCAGGTGCACTTAGGACCATGTTTTAATTTTTCAGATTCCCAGGTGCACAGGGATCCTAATCCGCATCCATCGAAATCTCACAAAGTGTCCATAAATCACTCAGGGAGGTCCCCCATGGATACAGGGCCGTAGTAGGATGCTCCTATAGTGGGCATTAATATGAGAATGACCGAAAAGTGCATTTAGGACCATATTATAATTTTCGGGTTCCCAGGTGCACGTTTCCAATAACCAGGTGCACACGGATGTATAGGGTCCCCCCATGGATAGAGGTCCGTGTTAGGGTGCTCCATATCGGGCATGAATATCAGGAACACCGGCAGGTGCACTTAGGACCATGTTTTAATTTTTCAGATTCCCAGGTGCACAGGGATCCTAATCCGCATCCATCGAAATCTCACAAAGTGTCCATAAATCACTCAGGGAGGTCCCCCATGGATACAGGGCCGTAGTAGGATGCTCCTATAGTGGGCATTAATATGAGAATGACCGAAAAGTGCATTTAGGACCATATTATAATTTTCGGGTTCCCAGGTGCACGTTTCCAATAACCAGGTGCACACGGATGTATAGGGTCCCCCCATGGATAGAGGTCCGTGTTAGGGTGCTCCATATCGGGCATGAATATCAGGAACACCGGCAGGTGCACTTAGAACCATGTTTTAATTTTTCAGATTCCCAGGTGCACAGGGATCCTAATCCGCATCCATCGAAATCTCACAAAGTGTCCATAAATCACTCAGGGAGGGCCCCCATGGATACAGGGCCGTAGTAGGATGCTCCTATAGTGGGCATTAATATGAGAATGACCGAAAAGTGCATTTAGGACCATATTATAATTTTCGGGTTCCCAGGTGCACGTTTCCAATAACCAGGTGCACACGGATGTATAGGGTCCCCCATGGATAGAGGTCCGTGTTAGGGTGCTCCATATCGGGCATGAATATCAGGAACACCGGCAGGTGCACTTAGGACCATGTTTTAATTTTTCAGATTCCCAGGTGCACAGGGATCCTAATCCGCATCCATCGAAATCTCACAAAGTGTCCATAAATCACTCAGGGAGGGATAGATGGATAGAGGGCCGTAGTAGGATGCTCCTATAGTGGGCATAAATATCAGGAACACCGGTAGGTGCATTTAGGACCATATTTTAATTTTCGGGTTCCCAGGTGCACGTTTTCAATAACCAGGTGCACGGATGTATAGGGTCCCCCATGGATAGAGGTCCGTGTTAGGGTGCTCCATAGCGGGCATGAATTTTTGGAACACCGCTGATGTCATTTTAGGTTCCCAGGTGCACATTTTCAATCACCAGTTGCACAGAGGCAGAGAGAAGGATCCTAATCCGCATCCACCGAAATCTCACAAAGTGTCCATAAATCACTCAGGGAGGGATAGATGGATAGAGGGCCGTAGTAGGATGCTCCTATAGTGGGCATAAATATCAGGAACACCGGTAGGTGCATTTAGGACCATATTTTAATTTTCGGGTTCCCAGGTGCACGTTTTCAATAACCAGGTGCACGGATGTATAGGGTCCCCCATGGATAGAGGTCCGTGTTAGGGTGCTCCATAGCGGGCATGAATTTTTGGAACACCGCTGATGTCATTTTAGGTTCCCAGGTGCACATTTTCAATCACCAGTTGCACAGAGGCAGAGAGAAGGATCCTAATCCGCATCCACCGAAATCTCACAAAGTGTCCATAAATCACTCAGGGAGGGATAGATGGATAGAGGGC
>NW_026284892.1:0-12500 GCF_023373465.1 Oncorhynchus keta | reverse complement strand
GATGGCCGGGCAGTGATAGTTGTACATTTCCATCACTCGTTGTGTTGATTTCATCATGTCCATTAGGTGATGTTTTTACACTATAGAATCATATTGCAAGTGCGCGCGCATTTGCAATATGTTTCAATGTGCATTTACCATATGAAATTTGACATGCTCAAAAATGCAAAATTGACTGGTCTGATGGACACAGGATGGCCGAGCAGTGATAGTTGTACATTTCCATCACTCGTTGTGTTGATTTCATCATGTCCATTAGGTGATGTTTTTCACTATAGAATCATATTGCAAATGCACGTGCATTTTGTGCAACTGGTAACAAAAATTTAAATATATTGAAATGCATTTACATGCTCAAAAATGCATATTAATTGACTGGCTGATGGGAACACAGGATGGCCGGGCAGTGATAGTTGTACATTTCCATCACTCGTTGTGTTGATTTCATCATGTCCATTAGGTGATGTTTTTCACTATAGAATCATATTGCAAGTGCACGTGCATTTGCAATATGTTTCAATGTGCATTTACCATATGAAATTTGACATGCTCAAAAATGCAAATGTGATTGACTGGTCTGATGGACACAGGATGGCCGAGCAGTGATAGTTGTACATTTCCATCACTCGTTGTGTTGATTTCATCATGTCCATTAGGTGATGTTTTTTCACTATAGAATCATATTGCAAATGCACGTGCATTTGTATGTTTCAACTGGTAACCCAAAATTAAAATATGAAATGCATTTACATGTCATTCTGAATTAATGACTGGTCTATGGGAACACAGGATGGCCGGGCAGTGATAGTTGTACATTTCCATCACTCGTTGTGTTGATTTCATCATGTCCATTAGGTGATGTTTTTCACTATAGAATCATATTGCAAGTGCGCGCGCATTTGCAATATGTTTCAATGTGCATTTACCATATGAAATTTGACATGCTCAAAAATGCAAAATTGACTGGTCTGATGGACACAGGATGGCCGAGCAGTGATAGTTGTACATTTCCATCACTCGTTGTGTTGATTTCATCATGTCCATTAGGTGATGTTTTTACACTATAGAATCATATTGCAAGTGCGCGCGCATTTGCAATATGTTTCAATGTGCATTTACCATATGAAATTTGACATGCTCAAAATGCAAAATTGACTGGTCTGATGAACACAGGATGGCTGAGCAGTGATAGTTGTACATTTCCATCACTGTTGTGTTGATTTCATCATGTCCATTTGTTTATGTTTTCTCACTTTTGCAAAGTCACTGTGCATTTGCAATATGGTTCAATGGGCAGGTACCATCACGAATTTGTCATGCTATAAAAATCCTGCAGGAATGTGAAATTGACTGGCCCGATGAACTCGGGATAGCTGGGCAGTGATTCTGGTTCATCTCCATGGCTCGTTAGGGTTGATTTCAGAATGTCACTTTTGGTGATGGTCCCTCTCCGTTTAAACATATTGCTAATGTACAAAAGTCAACTAGCAAGTCAGTGTCCATCAGTCAATTAGATGTCATTTTGACACCAAACTGATACCAATTGACACCAAACCCACTTTTTCCAACTCATTTAGAAGCCAACTATCATATATGTCAGAGCAGGCCCATAATTCACAGCGCCTTTAGTTTAAAACATAATAAAAACGTAAAACACATAGTTACGTTCTAGCTGCGGGTCCAGGTCAGACATTATGTGAAGGCCTATGTGAGGCGACCCCGAATCCCGAGTTTCGGCTCGATAGGTCCTTCGGTGCCCGAGTAAAACCCTAATTGGTGCTGAAAATCCACTTTTTTCCATGCCTTGCTATGGGGTCCTTGAATGAGCTATCGGACCGAAACGTTGGGGTCCGTCTCTATGGGCCGAGCCGGTTCCAATGCACCTAGTCTTGTGTCTCTGAGACTTTTCTAAATGTCGCCATTTTCGTAATGGTCAAAATGAATTGAAATCATTGCAAATGTACGAGGCTATTTCTCGGTCCGAGAACCTTCTAGAGCCACCTAACTCACCACGCACTATCGACCCGAGGTCTAGAACAGGTTTCTAAAGTTTCGGAACTCTAGGTCTGACGGTTCTTTTTAGCTCGAACAAAGCTAACTATTGGAGGCACTGTCTGTCTCTACAAACCCCAATACGTCCCTCCTTCCAAGTTGTGTGTCTGTGTGATTTAGTTTTCCTTTGAAATTTTATGGGAAAAATGACTGATTTACAGTTCATGGGGGTTGCCTAATCACACATATGAAGTTTTGGACAGATCTGACTTTTTTAACCCCTCGAAACAGCCCCTGAGACACCAATTAAGGCACTTCCGGTTGTCACAGGAAGCTATAAGTCAACACATATCCTCACTGGGCTATGCTTTTACAGAATCCTGAGTTTTAAGTCCTTACGTTAAGAATTGACTGATTTACACAGGGTTGAATGCACTATGTCTATCAAACTGCAGGCAGGTAATGGAAAAACACTTTTAGGGTGATTTTAACCACTTCCGGTTGGTCCAGGAAGCTTAGAATCAACACAGGTAGACCTCATACTGGCCTGATGGACTGTTACCAAAGACAGGTTCATACGGCATTCATAACCCATATAGACTTCAGGTTGAATTTAGGGGTAAAGGCAATGTATTCCTATGGGGAGAGAAATCAATGCAAACTTTTTGAAGTAAACACCATCTTTTAACTATTAAGGGTTAATGCCACACTGTCAACGTTAGGCTTGCACGGATCGGAAGGACCTTAGGAACGTACCTGAGGTCGAATTGTGCTTCTCACCCTAACGGTTCTCTCACTGTCACCCAAAAGCAAATGACGTTGTGGGGCAGGCTTCATTTTGGGCCTACTTTTCTAATGGTCGCTGCGCTCAGACCGAGCGAGCTACGGTCAAGCGGGATATCTCGTTGAACTCGGCACGGCCTAGACATTATGTTTATGCCATTGCCTGCTCTCTGTGTCTTTAAGAACCACACTTTTTCACTCCATCCTTGCTGTGTGTGCGTGTGAGAGCTTTTCTTTGACATCTGCTGGGAGAAATGACTGATTTACAGTTCATGAGGGTTACCTAGTCACACATATGAAGTTTTGAAAAGATCTGACCTTTTTAACCCATGGAAACTGCCACTGTGACACCATTAAAGGCACTTCCGGTTGGCACAGGAAGCTATAAATAAACTCATATCATGATTGGGGTATGCCTTTACAGAATCCCGAGTTTTAAGTCTTTACGTTAAGAACTGAGTTATTTACGGAGGGTTTAGTGAGTGTGTGTTATTTCAGAAAATCATAGAAAATCACAGAAATCTCGCAGAGCTCCGCAGCACACTTTAAAAAGATTCGTAAGAACAACCTGCAACTGGATCTGTAACCGTTGAAAAAAAAAACACCTATCCGTGAACATCACCAAGGTGTCGTTGTACGATTTCTCTTAAATGACGATAGATAAATGGCTGGTTCTTTTTTTTATTGACACCGGAGGCTCCTTGACTTTGACGTGAAGTGGAAAAATAATTTCTCTATTTTCATTTTGGACCTTTAATCCCAGATAAATGGCCATAACTCAAAAACCGTTGAGGCCTAGACGCCATCTTGTTCGGGGCCAACTGCCCATTATGCCGCCCCTACGCTCACCGAGTTTCGGCTTCTAAATATTTTCAGTTTTCGAGATAAGGCCCCGTCGTGAATCGTGATGTTTTGTAGCAATAGCCATATGATTGCTTATGCCCTCTTGTGGGAATTTCCGGGACATGGGAAAAATGACATAAATCTTATTATTTTTGTAAAACGGAAACCGAATGTCCGACAACGTTCATTTGATGACTTCCTGGTAGGTCCGGCCCTGCCGCTCGGCCCGACGCCGTCCGCGAATTTTACAAACGATTTCGGACGTCTAGTAAGGGACCGTACATTTGCAATATGGACTTTCTCACTAACCATACAGGTACTGCCGAATTCTTCCCTTAAGGTATGTAAGGGCGGATATGCACCTTCTTGCCGGGTTCAGTGTGGATATGGTGGAACAGGACATCTGTTTGTCCTGGGAATGGAGAGAATATTCGACCAAAGTTCATAATCAGCTTGTCTAGCTGTCTTGACTGCTCCGGTAGGAGAGTTTGGCCACGGCGCACCTGTGGTAGAGCCTCCTCTTTTCCTTTGCCCTCCAGGTTCAATCAAAGCCACCTCCTCTTCTTGTCCATGGTACGTCTTCAGCAGGTTTATGTGATAGAGTTGGACCTTCTTCCTCCTGTCAGGTTGCTTGATGAGGTAATTGACCGGTGAGACCCTTTTCATTACCTCTTAGGGCCCCCTCCACTGTGCCAGCAAGCGATGTTCGGCCATGGGCACAAGCACCATCACTTTCTCTCCCGGTGAACTCACGGGGGTCGCGGTCTTATCATAGGCCCGGCTTTGGGTCCTTTGGGCCTTCTCCATATGCTTCTTGACTATGGGCCACACTGCTGACAGGCGGTCTCTCATCAGGGTAACGTGTTCTATTGTGGATCGAAAGGGGCATGGTTGGGTCTCCCAGGTCTCCTTGGCTAATTCGAGGATTCCTCGACAGGGTCTGCCATAGAGCAATTCAAACGGAGAGAATCCAGTGGATGCCTGGGGTACTTCTCGCAGGGCAAACATTGTGTGGGAGAAGCATGTCCCAGTTTTTGCCGTCTTGGGACACCACTCTTCTCAACATGCTTTTAATCGTTTTGTTCAAGCGTTCACACAACCCGTCTGTTTGAGGGTGGAATATGCTTGTATGTATCTGTTGAACCTGATATAACCGACACAAGTCCATCAACGAGACATGAACGGGGTTCCCTGATCAGTTAAGATCGTCTTGGGGAGGCCCACACGAGAGAACATCATGAATAACTCCTTGGCAATTCCTTTGACGACATGTTACGCAGGGGTATGGCCTCCGGGAACTTGGTAGCGTAATCTATAACCACTACAATGTACTCGTGTCCTCTGGCTGATTTTGGGAAGGGTCCTACGAGGTCCATAGCTATGCGTTCAAAGGGAGTCTCTATGATGGGGAGAGGAATCAAAGTGTTACGTAGGTGTGGCCATGGAGCTGTACGTTGACATTGATCACACGTCCTACAATACCTGGCCACATCCGGGTGACCCGGGGCCAATAGAATCTCTGCATGATTCTGTCAATAGTCTTGTCTCGTGCCAGGTGTCCTCCTAGGACGTGGGAATGGGCTAACTGTAGAACTGTATCCCTATATGGTCTAGGCACCATTAGTAATTCCTGATTTTCCCCCTTTGTCGTACGACCCAGTTTAAAACCTGTTAAAGATAGGGCTGACTACTGCCCCCTTTGGAGGAATTGCGTGCCCATAGTAAACAAAGAAAATCTGTCCAAAATTGCTAATATATGCATATAATAATTATAATTGAATAGAAAACACTATAAAGCTTCTAAAACCGTTCAAATTATGGCTGTATGTAAAGCAGAACTCTCAGGGCAGCCATTCTCCCAAACTCTCTCTTGTCATCATGAAAGTTGGGCAACTTTGACGTCATCGCCCCCCCTTCCCAACCAGCTATGGATCTGGGAACAGTTTCTATCTCTTCAGCGCGATGTCTCCCTTCAGTGGGGCCTGTCATTGTGAGAATCGCGCGCTCCCTCCACTTTT
The DNA here is from genome assembly GCF_023373465.1 of Oncorhynchus keta. Classification (NCBI taxonomy): domain Eukaryota; kingdom Metazoa; phylum Chordata; class Actinopteri; order Salmoniformes; family Salmonidae; genus Oncorhynchus; species Oncorhynchus keta. Next base: position 6,864 of record NW_026284892.1, on the reverse strand, counting down.
GGCGGGCTGAAACCTTCAGGTCACGCGAAAATACATGTACTTTCATGCGCGCGTCTGGTCCAGAGCTCTCTTTCTTCCAGGATTGACCAAACGATGTCGGTTTGTCTGTTCGAGCTAAGGATTGTTTTTGCACGTTCAGAACATGCTAAAGCTTGATTCTGCACTTAGTTTGACCAGTTTCGTCGACATATAATATGTAATTTTGAAGTTTTGATGCGCATCCACTAGAATTTTGGCTGCATTTCAGACGGAATTTGTCGTGTTTGATAGCCCAAAGACACAGACTTGAAAACCAAACGCAGTTTTTGGTAAGTATGACTCCTTCCACGGCTTCTGATCGAAGAACATCAAAGGTAAGGGAATATTTATGTGGTTATTTTTGTGTTTCTGTGGAGTCCAACATAGAGGAGACATAATGCTAATGTGTGAGCGCCGTCTCATATTATAGCCTAGTGAACGAATTCTGTAACGTTAAAAATAAATGTAACACAGCGGTTGCATTAAGAAGAAGTGTATATTTCTATCTATATGTAGAACATGTATATTTAGTCAAAGTTTATGATGTGTATTGCTTGTTATCTGACATTATCTGGTGGAGCAATCATCATTTCTCCGGACATTTGAGTAGCATTTTTTCAAAATGGCCGTCATTGTAAACAGAGATTTATGGATATAAATAGCATATTATTGAAAAAAACATAAATGTACTGTGTAACATGTCCTATTACTATCATCTGATGAAGATTTTCAAAAGGTTAGTGAATTATTTTTCTTTTAATCCTGCGTTTGTTGATTGCATTTTTTGGCTGTTCAAATGAGCTGTGTCTTTGGTGGTGGTTTGACATAAATATGTGCTATGTTTTCGCCGTAAAACATTTTAGAAATCTGACTTGCTGGCTGGATGAACAAGGTGTTTATCTTTTATTTGAGCTATTGGACTTGTTAATGTGTGGAGGTTAAATATTTCTAAGAATATTTTTGCATTCCATGCGCCACCGTTCCAGCTGAACGTGGGAGGGGTCGTTCCCAAAGGGAACCCTACCCCGTCAACAGGATAAGAGACCCCGCCTGATTGTATAGTAAGGATCACCTGATCCGTCGATGTTCCTCCCGTCGATCACCTTCACCTTCCTTATCGCCTCCCTTAGGTCTGGGTCTCTATGCTGCGAAGTGCCGAACTGTCCCTTTAATTCCTGGGGCAGGTCGACCTCGGTAGAGGGATGTGGAGGTTGTTCCCCATCCCCATCAGGGGTGACCGAGGAGAATCCCTTCCAGGTTCCCTCCTCGGATGGAGCTTCAAATATATCCCTTAGCGCCTGGTTGCTCCTTCCTTCCTGCGTTGTGTATAACCCTTCACATGTGTCTTCATCGGTGGTTTCCTGGAATATCTGTCGTAAACGTCGGGTCGCTATTTCTTCCTCTTCTGCAGAGGACGAGGACGCGGCTACGTCTCCTTGTAGGACTACTACCTCGGGCTTGGATTTTCTCTTCTTTCCTGTCCCCCTTCTTCCCGTGCATAACGTCATCTGTCGAAGCTCCTTATATAGGGGACAGTCTCTCCCGATCAATAATGGCACCTTCAGCTGGGGCACTTTCCCTGCCCTGACTGTACACCTTCCTTTTGGAGTGAGAATAGGCAGATTCACAGTGGGGTAATAGTGGGTGTCTCCATGGATACAGGATACGGCTACTTTGTCTGGTAGCATTGTTGCGGAGGTCACCATCCGCTCCTCTACTAACATAACCATACTTCCCGAGTCGAGAATAGCTACCACATCTTGTCCTTCGACTCGAACCGGAATCTCTGAGGCTGGAGCTATCTCTGCTAACCAACAGTGTTGATCCTGCCTCCTCAAAACGGGATGTGCGGGGGTAGGCAGTGATGACTCCGTGACCATGGGCTCATCCTTGCTAGGACATTGTGGGGCATAATGGTCGGGAGACTGACATTTATAACACCAACCCTGCTGTGTGGTGGCTGACTTCTCCCACCTCCGGGGGGGGTTGGACGTTTCGGTAGCGGGCGCGCCGGGTGAGTCGTGGTATGGAATTGGAAGACTCCTTCCGTTCCTCCTTGTCACTTTTTAACAACTCCCCTGTAGACCGATCTGTTTCCACCGCCTGGGCTATGTCGTCGGCTGACAACAGGTTGGCTTGCCCCACAACCCTTTTCAAGTCACTGGGTAATTCTCTCAATATCTTGTCCACTACGAGTATCTATCACATGTCCTACTCCCTTTCCAGGTTCTAGCCACTGTTTCGTCAGTCGTATTTATGCGAAGATCTGGGCACGGACGGGTTGATCAGCTGTATAGGTCCATTGATGGAACTTTAGTCCGCAGCTTCGCCCATAGTCCGCAGCTTCGCGGGAATCCAGGTCAAAATAGGCTTCCTGAGCCACCCGGTCAAAAGAGGGCTAATGCGCTCGCCCATTCTGTGGGCGGCCACTCTTCCAAGGTGGCCGTCCTTTCGAAGGTCATGAGGAAGGCCTCAATATCATCCTCCTTGGAGAGACGAGGTAAGGTTCTTCTAGTCGGCTCAGCTGTTGTTGCAGGAGTTCTATGGATGTCTGCTGTGCCGTGATCAATTGTTGTAGTAGGGCGTTATCCATCGTTCTTAAATGGTTCCTCCGGGTCTACTGGAAGAATCTTGATTTACTCACTTATCCTTGTGTCACTCGTCCACCTAATGCCCGCATTCTCCACCAATGTGAGCGGACCAAGTAATTGGGCGTCACTCTAAAGCGGGAAGGTGGAATAAACGAGTCAGGAGTAGGTTTTCTTGATTGAACACAGTTCTCTATTGAGGGCATTTGGTCAACACAAACACTCCAACATAATCAATGAAAATCTCCCAAGGAAAAACATACATCTTTTCTCCAGATGAAACAGGAACACAATAGGATTATCTTTAAACTACAACAAAAAGTCACAGGATTGTCACCGTCTCAGTGGTTCTTCCTGGATAGCTCCTCTCTCTCGGTGGCCATCTTCCAGAGATAGTTTCCCCCTCTCTGCTGGTTCCATTCTCTCTCTTATAGGGGAAGGAGAGTATGTCATTAGTACCGTCAGCTGTGCTTAATTGCCTCTGGTTACCTTGTCTCCCATGCTTTGTTGGGCTACTATCCATGAGCCCAGCCTGCCCTCTGGTGGTCCTTCCACATCAACCAAAACAAAGGAGATGATCATGAACTTCAGGAAACAGCAGAGGGAGCACCCCCTATCCACATCGACGGGACAGTAGCGGAGAAGGTCAAACTGAAATGGTCCACCCACACAGACAGAGTTGGGAAGATGACGTAACAGCGCCTTTTCAACCTCAGGAGGATGAAAAAATGTGGCTTGTCACCTAAAACACTCACAAACTTTTACAGATGCACAATCGAGAGCATTCTGTCGGGCTGTATCACCGCCTGGTACGGCAACTGCACCTCCCTCAACCGCAAGGCTCTGCAGAGGGTAGTGCGGTCTGCACAATGCATCACAGGGGCAAACTACCTGCCCTCCAGGACACTTTCAGCACCCAATGTCACAGGAAGGCCAAAAAGATCATCAAGGACAGCAACCACCAGAGCCACTGCCTGTTCACCCCACCATCCAGAAGGCGAGGTCAGTACAGGTGCATCAAAGCTGGGACCAAGAGACTGAAAAACAGCTTCTATCTCAAGGCCATCAGACTGTTAAACAGCCATCACTAACATAGAGAGGCTGCTGCCAACATACAGACACAAATCTCTGGCCACTTCTACTGCATCTTGCCTATGCCGCACGGCCATTGCTTATCCATATATTTATATGTACATATTCTTATTCATCCCTTTACATGTGTGTGTATAAGGTAGTCGTTGTGAATTTGTTAGATTACTTGTTCGATATTACTGCACTGTCGGAACTAGAAGCATAAGCATTTCGCTACACTTGCATTAACATCTGCTAACCATGTGTATGTGACCAATAAGATTTGATTTGATTTGATGCCACGCCAAATTGAGGCTGTTCTGAGGGAAAAGGGGTGGGGGTTACCTCAATATTAGGAAGGTGTTCTTAATGTTTTGTAGTTATCTGTTCAATGTCACTTACCTTTCTATTTCTTGAACACTTGGGATTGGGATGTTGTTTCGATGTGCCAATTCATAGGCAAGTTCTCTGCATTTGAAGCTACTAAGCCCATGAAAGTGGTTCACAAAATTATTGATATGTTTAGCAAGCTCAGACTCCATGTCATCAAATGAGACCTTGTGTGCCTCTGCTACTCTATCATTGCCTCTCTTTCAAACAGGTCAATGGATATTTTATTTTTTGTTAATGTATCCCTTCAGTGTCATTCAGTTGTTTTTATCCCTCGCTGCTGCTTGAATGGACTTCTTACTTCCTTTGTTGCTCTCTCAGGAACCTCAAGGGGGCTAGACTCCTGCTTGTTTTACTTTTGTATAGACAAGACATGATGATGTCTGCTCTGTAACAATGTAGTCATAAATCATATTGAAATCTACATTTGATAAACCTGACTATCTGACTCCATTTGATATTATTGTAAACCCATGTGCAATCAAGTATTATGCATTTAGCTGACTAATATCTAGGAATGGTTATGAGAAGCGAATATCAAAGCTAGTATGATTTAATAACTTTGTAAAATAATAATAATATATGCCATTTAGCTGACGCTTTTATCCAAAGCGACTTACAGTCATGTGTGCATACATTCTACGTATGGGTGGTCCCGGAATCGAACCCACTACCCTGGCGTTACGAGCGCCATGCTCTACCAACTGAGCCACATAATATTATTATTATTATTATATATTGTAAAATGAATGATACATTATAGAAGGCATACACTTAACATACAAAGCATTAAAAATCATTACAAGATATGAATCTAGGCATATAAGACAAAACATGAACAAAGAGACGCCTAGATGCTCTAGGAAATGAGTATTGATCATACAACCTTCCTCCATGGACCAGAAACGGAGAAGATGGAGAACAACAAACCTTCATTGCCTTTATACCATATCTGACTTGTTAATATTCCAAATCAATTGTTGACCAATCCACAGGCAAAACCGAAGGTACTGTATTAAAACTAAGGTGTCCAATGTTAGAGGATCTGACAATCTAAATGGGAAATATCATTATACTCTTGGGTAAAGTATTTAATTTTAAGGCAATATCAGAATCAATTTTACAAATAGGGAGGTTCAGGACCTTTGTAAGACATTATAGTAAAATGGAGGGATATATTGTAAAAGGAAATAGCGAAATGGCATTGCACTGGGAAAGATGGTTTAATCTGTGGACGTCGGAGGGTTGGAGTTAAGATCAGAATGAATGTCAGATTGGCCGCTGTGAGTGAAAATCCAGCCCTTGAAGAAAGAGGAAATTAGGATTATATGTATAATTGTTTAACTACAGATGCTGTAGATGTGAGCGAAATAACTGTGTATTGCTGTCCGTTAGTTTACTCCAATTAGGTAGGGATGGAAGGGTAAGGGGGGGGAGTATTTTTAACAAAAAAGAAAATAAGGGGGATTAGAAATGAAATTGATATAACCTACAATCTATCTGTAATATAAAAGCTGATTCCATACAGTGTCATCAGAGTTCACTCTGAACAACAAGTAGCCACATACATCCATATAGATAGCGTCAGAGTTTAGATGCCAAAAATGTCTGTAACAGTCTTATTCTAACACATATTTATGTTGTCAATTCTCTGGTTACTGTTTGAGAGAGCGATACAGTTTGGCCCCTCAGAGGTCCTTGGGCATTGTGTTTTGCCATGTGGCCGAAGGTGACATTAGGGCCGAGTTTACAGCCATATAAAGGCACTACACTGAGTTCATGTGCATGACACATTGGCAAAATACTATGCATATTATGTATACAACTAACAAAATTACATAATTTGTACGAGGAATGGTGGCCATTGGCTCAGTGTACCCCAAGGCTAACATTTGGACTGTATCAGCCCACAGAGCTACAAAGATGCACTTTCATGCTAGGTTTAGGATCTCATATTGTAGCTTATAGAGACGCCAACTGATGTATAGAATCATCTTAAAACAATCGACTTTGGTTTAGATACAGGCATCATGACATAATCATGACACCTCTTAACACAATCCATTCATTTGACACGGTGAAACCAGTTTTTGGATCTAATTGACCACTTTTTCCATTTGGTTTCTTCCTTCACAGACTCCATGAACTGATGACCACTATCTGACTCCATTTGATATGATGGTAAAACCATGTGTGTGTTTTTATGTGGCTGCAGTTGACAGATTACTGTGTGGAGAAGAGAACATGTTTGCTGCACAGCAGTCAGGGTCAGGGTCATAACTCATGACAATGTTAATGCTGCATGAATTTTCTGTACCATTGTGTATAACAGGACTGTTTAGTGACAGTTTCAATGTCAACTTCAGACTTACATAACAAACAGAGCATAACGTCCCACAAAATGTCAGTCTCTTTCCCCTTGACAGCTTGGCAGTCACTTGCAGTCGGGTTACTGTGCCGGCTTCCATATTAAATGTACAAGATGTATTTTATTCGGAGAAGAGCCATTGCGTTTGAGCATTACGTGGTGTGACTGTATGCTCGTTAATCGCTCACGGCAAAGTAGCAACTCATGGGATTATTGCCAAACTTTTGTCATACATCTAAAACTCTGGTGGCCCACCCAAAGAGTATGATATATCTAATAAGGAAAACTTTTGAAAAGAAATAGTGACACTTCACAGGATTAGTTGTGATTGAAACTTCAATAGCTTTTATCTCCTCTTGCTCAGAGCAAAGTCCTTTATGTGAAACTCATGCAAGGATCCTTTAGGAGAAGTGAGAGACGTGCCATCAA
>NW_026284891.1:0-8587 GCF_023373465.1 Oncorhynchus keta | reverse complement strand
CAACAGGTAGGAAACAGCAACAGGTAGGAAACAGCAACAGGTTAGGAACCAGCAACAGGTAGGAACAGCAACAGGTAGGAGACAGCAACAGGTTGGAAACAGCAACAGGTAGGAACAGCAACAGGTAGGAGACAGCAACAGGTAGGAAACAGCAACAGGTAGGAGACAAACAGGTAGAAGACAGCAACAGGTAGGAAACAACAACAGGTAGGAGACAGCAACAGGTAGGAAACAGCAACAGGTAGGAAACAGCAACAGGTAGGAACCAGCAACAGGTAGGAAACAGCAACAGGTAGGAGACAACAACAGGTTGGAAACAGAGGTAGGAAACAGCAACAGGTAGAAGACAGCAACAGGTAGAAGACAGCACAGGTAGGAAACAGCAACAGGTAGGAGACAACAACAGGTAGGGAAACAGCAACAGGTAGGAGACAGCAACAGGTAGAAGACAAACAGCACAACAAGGTTGGAAACAGCAACAGGTAGGAAACAGCAACAGGTAGGAGACAGCAACAGGTAGGAGACAACAACAGGTAGGAAACAGCAACAGGTAGGAGACAGCAACAGGTAGGAAACAGCAACAGGTAGGAGACAGCAACAGGTAGGGAACAGCAACAGGTAGGAGACAACAACAAGGTAGAAGACAACAACAGGTTGGAAACAGCAACAGGTAGGAGAGCAACAGGTAGGAAGAAACAGCAACAGGTAGGAAACAGCAACAGGTAGGAAACAGCAACAGGTAGGAAACAGCAACAGGTAGGAGACAACAACAGGTTGGAAACAGCAACAGGTAGGAGACAACAACAGGTTGGAGACAGCAACAGGTAGGGAACAACAACAGGTTGGAAACAGCAACAGGTAGGAGACAACAACAGGTTGGAAACAGCAACAGGTAGGAAACAGCAACAGGTTGGAAACAGCAACAGGTAGGAAACAGCAACAGGTAGGAAACAGCAACAGGTAGGAGACAACAACAGGTAGGAAACAGCAACAGGTAGGAAACAGCAACAGGTAGAAGACAACAACAGGTAGAAGACAGCAACAGGTAGGAGACAGCAACAGGTTGGAAACAGCAACAGGTAGGAGACAACAACAGGTTGGAAACAGCAACAGGTAGGAAACAGCAACAGGTAGAAGACAGCAACAGGTAGAAGACAGCAACAGGTAGGAAACAGCAACAGGTTGGAAACAGCAACAGGTAGGAGACAGCAACAGGTAGGAAACAGCAACAGGTAGAAGACAGCAACAGGTAGAAGACAGCAACAGGTAGGAAACAGCAACAGGTAGGAAACAGCAACAGGTTGGAAACAGCAACAGGTAGGAGACAACAACAGGTAGGAGACAGCAACAGGTAGGAGACAGCAACAGGTAGGAAACAGCAACAGGTAGGAAACAGCAACAGGTAGGAAACAGCAACAGGTAGGAAGACAGCAACAGGTAGAAGACAGCAACAGGTAGGAAACAGCAACAGGTGAAGACAGCAACAGGTAGAAGACAGCAACAGGTAGGAAACAGCAACAGGTAGGAAACAGCAACAGGTAGGAGACAGCAACAGGTAGGAAACAGCAACAGGTAGGAACCAGCAACAGGTAGGAAACAGCAACAGGTAGGAAACAGCAACAGGTTGGAAACAGCAACAGGATGGAAACAGCAACAGGTTGGAGACAACAACAGGTTGGAGACAGCAACAGGTAGGAAACAGCAACAGGTTGGAAACAGCAACAGGTAGGAACCAGCAACAGGTAGGAGACAACAACAGGTAGGAGACAGCAACAGGTAGGAAACAGCAACAGGTAGGAGACAACAACAGGTAGGAACCAGCAACAGGTAGGAGACAGCAACAGGTAGGAGACAGCAACAGGTAGGAAACAGCAACAGGTAGGAAACAGCAACAGGTAGGAAACAGCAACAGGTAGGAGACAGCAACAGGTAGGAAACAGCAACAGGTAGGAGACAGCAACAGGTAGGAAACAGCAACAGGTAGGAGACAGCAACAGGTAGGAGACAACAACAGGTAGGAGACAGCAACAGGTAGGAGACAACAACAGGTAGGAGACAGCAACAGGTAGGAAACAGCAACAGGTAGGAGACAGCAACAGGTAGGAGACAACAACAGGTAGGAGACAACAACAGGTAGGAGACAACAACAGGTAGGAAACAGCAACAGGTAGGAGACAGCAACAGGTAGGAAACAGCAACAGGTAGGAGACAACAACAGGTAGGAAACAGCAACAGGTAGGAGACAACAACAGGTAGGAAACAGCAACAGGTAGGAGACAACAACAGGTAGGAGACAACAACAGGTAGGAGACAACAACAGGTAGAAGACAGCAACAGGTAGGAGACAGCAACAGGTAGGAGACAGCAACAGGTAGGAGACAACAACAGGTAGGAAACAGCAACAGGTAGGAGACAACAACAGGTAGGAAACAGCAACAGGTAGGAGACAACAACAGGTAGGAAACAGCAACAGGTAGGAGACAACAACAGGTAGGAGACAGCAACAGGTTGGAGACAACAACAGGTAGGAAACAGCAACAGGTAGGAAACAGCAACAGGTAGGAAACAGCAACAGGTAGGAGACAACAACAGGTAGGAAACAGCAACAGGTTGGAAACAGCAACAGGTAGGAAACAGCAACAGGTAGGAGACAGCAACAGGTTAAACAGCAACAGGTAGGAGACAGCAACAGGTAGGAGACAGCAACAGGTAGAAGACAACAACAGGTAGGAAACAACAACAGGTAGGAGACAGCAACAGGTAGGAAACAGCAACAGGTAGGAAACAGCAACAGGTAGGAGACAGCAACAGGTTGGAAACAGCAACAGGTAGGAGACAGCAACAGGTAGGAGACAGCAACAGGTAGGAGACAGCAACAGGTAGAAGACAACAACAGGTAGGAAACAGCAACAGGTAGGAAACAGCAACAGGTTGGAAACAGCAACAGGTAGGAAACAACAAAGGTAGGAGACAGCAACAGGTAGGAAACAGCAACAGGTAGGAGACAGCAACAGGTAGGAGACAGCAACAGGTAGAAGACAACAACAGGTAGGAAACAGCAACAGGTAGGAGACAGCAACAGGTAGGAGACAACAACAGGTAGGAGACAGCAACAGGTAGGAGACAGCAACAGGTAGGAGACAACAACAGGTAGGAAACAGCAACAGGTAGGAAACAGCAACAGGTAGGAGACAACAACAGGTAGGAGACAACAACAGGTAGGAAACAGCAACAGGTAGGAAACAGCAACAGGTAGGAGACAACAACAGGTAGGAAACAGCAACAGGTAGGAAACAGCAACAGGTAGGAAACAGCAACAGGTAGGAAACAGCAACAGGTAGGAGACAACAACAGGTAGGAAACAGCAACAGGTAGGAGACAACAACAGGTAGGAAACAGCAACAGGTAGAAGACAACAACAGGTAGGAGACAACAACAGGTAGGAGACAGCAACAGGTAGGAGACAGCAACAGGTAGGAGACAACAACAGGTAGGAGACAGCAACAGGTAGGAGACAACAACAGGTAGGAAACAGCAACAGGTAGGAGACAACAACAGGTAGGAGACAACAACAGGTAGAAGACAACAACAGGTAGGAGACAACAACAGGTAGGAGACAACAACAGGTAGGAAACAGCAACAGGTAGGAGACAACAGGGCAGGTAGGAAAACAGCAACAGGTAGGAGACAACAACAGGTAGGAGACAGCAAGCCTAGGTAGGAGACAGCAAGCCTCGGTAGGAAACAGCAACAGGTAGGAGACAACAACAGGTAGGAAACAGCAACAGTGGAAACAGGGGCAACAGGTAGGAGACAGCAACAGGTAGAAGACAGCAACAGGTTGGAGACAACAACAGGTAGGAGACAACAACAGGTAGGAAACAGCAACAGGTAGGAGACAACAACAGGTAGGAAACAGCAACAGGTAGGAGACAACAACAGGTAGGAGACAACAACAGGTAGGAGACAGCAACAGGTAGGAAACAGCAACAGGTAGGAGACAGCAACAGGTAGAAGACAGCAACAGGTAGGAGACAACAACAGGTAGGAGACAACAACAGGTAGGAGACAGCAACAGGTAGGAGACAGCAACAGGTAAGTTGTTAATTCATTCATCTATTTAACTAATTTATTGATTTACCATTATTGGTTTTGTATGATCTGTATATTTGTATCTTATTGATATGTAATTACGATACAGGGGCGGCAGGTAGCCTCGTGGTTAGAGGGGCGGCAGGTAGCCTAGTGGTTAGAGGGGCGGCAGGTAGCCTTGTGGTTAGAGGGCGGCAGGTAGCCTTGTGGTTAGAGGGGCGGCAGGTAGCCTTGTGGTTAGAGGGGCGGCAGGTAGCCTTGTGGTTAGAGGGGCGGCAGGTAGCCTCGTGGTTAGAGGGGCGGCAGGTAGCCTTGTGGTTAGAGGGGCGGCAGGTAGCCTTGTGGTTAGAGGGGAGGCAGGTAGCCTTGTGGTTAGAGGGGCGGCAGGTAGCCTTGTAGCCTAGTGGTTAGAGGGGCGGCAGGTAGCCTTGTGGTTAGAGGGGGCGGCAGGTAGCCTAGTGGTTAGAGGGCGGCAGGTAGCCTTGTAGCCTTGTGGTTAGAGGGGCGGCAGGTAGCCTTGTGGTTAGAGGGGCGGCAGGTAGCCTTGTGGTTAGAGGGGCGGCAGGTAGCCTTGTGGTTAGAGGGGCGGCAGGTAGCCTTGTGGTTAGAGGGGAGGCAGGTAGCCTAGTGGTTAGAGGGGCGGCAGGTAGCCTTGTAGCCTAGTGGTTAGAGGGGCGGCAGGTAGCCTTGTAGCCTAGTGGTTAGAGGGGCGGCAGGTAGCCTAGTGGTTAGAGGGGCGGCAGGTAGCCTAGTGGTTAGAGGGGCGGCAGGTAGCCTAGTAGTTAGAGGGGCGGCAGGTAGCCTAGTGGTTAGAGGGGCGGCAGGTAGCCTTGTAGCCTAGTGGTTAGAGGGGCGGCAGGTAGCCTAGTGGTTAGAGGGGCGGCAGGTAGCCTTGTAGCCTAATGGTTAGAGGGGCGGCAGGTAGCCTAGTGGTTAGAGGGGCGGCAGGTAGCCTTGTGGTTAGAGGGGCGGCAGGTAGCCTTGTAGCCTAGTCGTTAGAGGGGCGGCAGGTAGCCTCGTGGTTAGAGGGGCGGCAGGTAGCCTAGTAGCCTAGTGGTTAGAGGGGCGGCAGGTAGCCTAGAGGTTAGAGTGTTGGACTAGTAACCAGAAGGTTGCTAGCTCAAATCCCCGAGCTGACGAGGTAAAAACCTGTCGTTCTGCCCCTGAACAAGGCAGTTAACCCACCGTTCCTAGTCCATGTGTTCTTTACTGACTTGCCTAGTTAACTAATGAAACACAGCGACAGGTTTGATAAGGAATTATATATTGATATTTATTTTCTGGGTCTATAGACATTTAAATTGCCTGGTATTATATGGGAGAACAACAGATGGTTTATTTATAGTAGAGGCTACAAAGACAGTGGATTGAGTTGATGGGTGAAGGAGATTCTCCTTCGTCAGACAGCTGGACGTCGTTTACATTCTGTGAAACATCACTGAGAGAAACTGAGAATCTTATTGGCGGATGGGATTAAAAAAAAAAAAAAACTTTATTGAACTCGTCAGTTAAGAACAAATTATTATTTACATTGACGGTTTACAACAGCAAAAGCCAGACGATGCTGGGCCAGTTGTGCATCTCACTATGGGACTATTATACAGCCTGGATTTGAACCAGGGTGTCTGTAGTGTCTGTAGTGTAGGGTGTCTGTAGTGTAGTGTTGAACCAGGGTGTCTAGCACTGAGATGCAGTGTCTCAGACCACTGTGATACAGTCTGGATTTGAACCAGGGTCTGTAGTGACGCCTCTAGTACTGAGATGCAGTGTCTTAGACCGCTGTGATACAGTCTGGAGACCACTGTGATACAGTCTGGATTTGAACCAGGGTCTGTAGTGACGCCTGTAGCACTGAGATGCAGTGTCTCAGACCGCTGTGTCACTCGTGATAAACAGTTGCGGAACCAAGCTCACGTATGATTTGTCTCTCTTAGTTGGAGGAGAGATTTGTGTGTCGCACAACCACCCACAGAATCAAGACACAGCCGTCAATCTGTCTAATCCTCTCTGTTCCCTAGTTGCTTTGTTACATGTTTATGTGATTGTGGGTTTTTTTTGGGTGGGGGGGGTGTAAACAGGGTCCTTGCAAATCCTAGAACACTTTTGACTACCGGGGTGTCAGGGTAGCCTAGAGGTTAGAGCGCTGGACTTGTAACCGGAAGGTTGCAAGTTCAAACCCCAGAGCTGACAAGTTACAAATCTGTCGTTCTGCCCCTGAACAGGCAGTTAACCCACTGTTCCCAGGCCGTCATTGAAAATAAGAATTTGTTCTTAACTGACTTGCCTAGTTAAATAAAGGTAAAAATAAAAAAAATAGTTTAGAAAGTAGAACTTGTTTGTTGTCTTTGGCTCGATAAGTTATTCAAAGGGAATTATTGGGAATTATAACGAAGGGAATGATTCATTTCAGAGATAAAAGAGATGAAGCTAGCATACATTTGGGCAAGACAACGTCTCCAATCCTTTGTGATCATCTGATATCTGATGAGTGTGGAGTCTGAGGCTGAGCTGGGCTTGGCACTCAATAATGGACCAGCCTTTGTTTCAACTCTCTAACTACATCTCTCTGTCTCTCAATTCAATTCAAGGGGCTTTATTGGCATGGGAAACGTGTTAACATTGCCAAAGCAAGTGAAGTAGATAATATACAAAAGTGAAATAAACAATAAAAATTAACAGTAAACATTACACTTACAGAAGTTTCAAAGAATAAAGACATTACAAATGTTATATAATGTTTATATACAGTGTTGTAACAATGTACAAATGGTTAAAGTACACAAGGGAAAATAAATAAGCATAAATATGGGTTGTATTTACAATGGTGTTTGTTCTTCACTGGTTGCCCTTTTCTTGTGGCAACAGGTCACAAATATTGCTGCTGTGATGGCACACTGTGGAATTTCACCCAGTAGATATGGGAGTTTATCAAAATTGGGTTTGTTTTGGAATTCTTTGTGGATCTGTGTAATATGAGGGAAATATGTCTCTCTAATATGGTCATACATTGGGCAGGAGGTTAGGAAGTGCAGCTCAGTTTCCACCTCCTTTTTGTGGGCAGTGAGCACATAGCCTGTCTTCTCTTGAGAGCCATGTCTGCCTATGGCGGCCTTTCTCAATAGCAAGGCTATGCTCGCTGAGTCTGTACATAGTCAAAGCTTTCCTTAAGTTTGGGTCAGTCACAGTGGTCAGGTATTCTGCCACTGTGTACTCTGTTTAGGGCCAAATAGCATTCTGGTTTGCTCTGTTTTTTTTGTAAATTCTTTCCAATGTGTCAAGTAATTATCTTTTTTGTTTTCTCATGATTTGGTTGGGTCTAATTGTGCTGTTGTCCTGGGGCTCTATAGGGTGTGTTTGTGTTTGTGAACAGAGCCCCAGGACCAGTTTGCTTAGGGGACTCTTCTCCAGGTTCATCTCTCTGTAGGTGATGGCTTTGTTATGGAAGGTTTGGGAATCGCTTCCTTTTAAGTGGTTGTAGAATTTAAGGTCACTTTTCTGGATTGTGATAATTAGTGGGTATCGGCCTAATTCTGCTCTGCATTATTTGGTGTTCTACGTTGTACATGGGGGATATTCTTGCAGAATTATGCAGTCTCAGTTTCAGGGCAGCTCTCGGCAGGGTAGCCTAGTGGTTAGAGCGTTGGATTAATAACCGAAAAGTTGCGAGATCGAATCTCTGAGCTGACAAGGTAAAAAATCTGTTGTCCTGAACAAGGCAGTTAACCCACTGTTCCTAGGCCGTCATTGAAAATAAGAATTTGTTCTTAACTGACTTGCCTAGTTAAATAAATACAAAATATATACATATGTTGTTTGTCCCATTTTGTGAAGTCTTGGTTGGTGAGCGGACCCCAGACCCCACAACCATAAAGGGCAATGGGTTCTATAACTGATTCAAGTATTTTTAGAGGGGCGGCAGGTAGCCTTGTAGCTATCTCCCCCCAAAAAACACTTGTTTGTGTTTTTGGATTGGATTTTATAATGTCGTATGTTTTACCCCCAACACCACTTTACATCAATTTGTATAGCAGACCCTCATGCCAAATTGAGTCGAAGGCTTTTTTGAAATCAACAAAGCATTAGAAGACTTGCCTTTGTTTTGGTTTGTTTGTTTGTTAATTAGGGTGTGCAGGGTGAATACGTGGTCTGTCGTACAATAATTTGGTAAAAAGCCATTTTGACATTTGCTCAGTACATTGTTTTCACTGAGGAAAGGTATGAGTCTGCTGTTAATGATAATGCAAAGAATTTTCCCAAGGTTGCTGTTGATGCAAATCCCTGTTGACGCTCTCCTCTCTCTCTCTCTCTCTGCTCTGCTCTCCTCTGTCTCTCACTTCCTCGCTCTCTCTCTGCTCTGCTTTCCTCTGTCTCTCACTTCCTCTCTCTCTCTCTGCTCTGCTCTCCTCTGTCTCTCACTTCCGCTCTCTCTGCTCTGCTCTCCTCTGTCTCTCACTTCCTCTCTCTCTCTGCTCTGCCTCTCACTTCCTCTCTCTCT
>NW_026284890.1:0-28650 GCF_023373465.1 Oncorhynchus keta | reverse complement strand
ATCAGATGGTAATGTACAGGTAGAGATATTGGTGTGCAAAAGAGCAGAAAAGTAAATAAATAAAAACAGTATGGGGATGAGGTAGGTAAAAATTAGTGGGCTATTTACCGATAGACTATGTACAGCTGCAGCGATCGGTTAGCTGCTTAGATAGCAGATGTTTAAAGTTGGTGAGGGAGATAAAAGTCTCCAACTTCAGCGATTTTTGCAGTTCGTTCCAGTCACAGGCAGCAGAGAACTGGAACGAAAGGCGGCCAAATGAGGTGTTGGCTTTAGGGATGATCAGTGAGATGCACCTGCTGGAGCGCGTGCTGCGGATGGGTGTTGCCATCATGACCAGTGAACTGAGATAAGGCGTAGCTTTACCTAGCATGGACTTGTAGATGACCTGGAGCCAGTGGGTCTGGCGACGAATATGTAGCGAGGGCCAGCCGACTAGAGCATACAAGTCGCAGTGGTGGGTGGTATAAGGTGCTTTAGTGACAAAACGGATGGCACTGTGATAAACTGCATCCAGTTTGCTGAGTAGAGTGTTGGAAGCAATTTTGTAGATGACATCGCCAAAGTCGAGGATCGGTAGGATAGTCAGTTTTACTAGGGTAAGTTTGGCGGCGTGAGTGAAGGAGGCTTTGTTGCGGAATAGAAAGCCGACTTTTGATTTGATTTTCGATTGGAGATGTTTGATATGGGTCTGGAAGGAGAGTTTACAGTCTAGCCAGACACCTAGGTACTTATAGATGTCCACATATTCAAGGTCGGAACCATCCAGGGTGATGATGCTGGTCAGGCGTGCGGGTGCAGGCAGCGAACGGTTGAAAAGCATGCATTTGGTTTTACTAGCGTTTAAGAGCAGTTGGAGGCCACGGAAGGAGTGTTGTATGGCAAATCAAATCAAATCAAATTTTATTTGTCACATACACATGGTTAGCAGATGTTAAATGCGAGTGTAGCGAAATGCTTGTGCTTCTAGTTCCGACAATGCAGTGATAACCAACAAGTAATCTAACTAACAATTCCAAAACTACTGTCTTATACACAGTGTAAGGGGATAAGGAATATGTACATAAGGATATATGAATGAGTGATGGTACAGAGCAGCATACAGTAGATGGTATCGAGTACAGTATATACATATGAGATGAGTGTGTAGACAAAGTAAACAAAGTGGCATAGTTAAAGTGGCTAGTGATACATGTGTTACATAAGGATGCAGTCGATGATGTAGAGTACAGTATATACATATGCATATGAGATGAATAATGTAGGGTAAGTAACATTATATAAGGTAGCATTGTTTAAAGTGGCTAGTGATATATTTACATAATTCCCATCAATTCCCATTATTAAAATGGCTGGAGTTGGGTCAGTGTCAATGACAGTGTGTTGGCAGCAGCCACTCACTGTTAGTGGTGGCTGTTTAACAGTCTGATGGCCTTGAGATAGAAGCTGTTTTTCAGTCTCTCGGTCCCAGCTTTGATGCACCTGTACTGACCTCGCCTTCTGGATGATAGCGGGGTGAACAGGCAGTGGTTCGGGTGGTTGATGTCCTTGATGATCTTTATGGCCTTCCTGTAACAACGGGTGGTGTAGGTGTCCTGGAGGGCAGGTAGTTTGCCCCCGGTGATGCGTTGTGCAGTCCTCACTACCCTCTGGAGAGCCTTACGGTTGAGGGCGGAGCAGTTGCCGTACCAGGCGGTGATACAGCCCGCCAGGATGCTCTCGATTGTGCATCTGTAGAAGTTTGTGAGTGCTTTTGGTGACAAGCCGAATTTCTTCAGCCTCCTGAGGTTGAATAGGCGCTGCTGCGCCTTCTTCACGACGCTGTCAGTGTGAGTGGACCAATTCAGTTTGTCTGTGATGTGTATGCCGAGGAACTTAAAACTAGCTACCCTCTCCACTACTGTTCCATCGATGTGAATAGGGGGTGTTCCCTCTGCTGTTTCCTGAAGTACACAATCATCTCCTTAGTTTTGTTGACGTTGAGTGTGAGGTTATTTTCCTGACACCACACTCCGAGGGCCCTCACCTCCTCCCTGTAGGCCGTCTCGTCGTTGTTGGTAATCAAGCCTACCACTGTTGTGTCGTCCGCAAACTTGATGATTGAGTTGGAGGCGTGCGTGGCCACGCAGTCGTGGGTGAACAGGGAGTACAGGAGAGGGCTCAGAACGCACCCTTGTGGGGCCCCGTGTTGAGGATCAGCGGGGAGGAGATGTTGTTGCCTACCCTCACCACCTGGGGGCGGCCCGTCAGGAAGTCCAGTACCCAGTTGCACAGGGCGGGTCGAGACCCAGGGTCTCGAGCTTGATGACGAGCTTGGAGGGTACTATGGTGTTGAATGCCGAGCTGTAGTCGATGAACAGCATTCTCACATAGGTATTCCTCTTGTCCAGATGGGTTAGGGCAGTGTGCAGTGTGGTTGAGATTGCATCGTCTGTGGACCTATTTGGGCGGTAAGCAAATTGGAGTGGGTCTAGGTGTCAGGTAGGGTGGAGGTGATATGGTCCTTGACTAGTCTCTCAAAGCACTTCATGATGACGTAAGTGAGTGCTACGGGCGGTAGTCGTTAGCTCAGTTACCTTAGCTTTCTTGGGAACAGGAACAATGGTGGCCCTCTTGAAGCATGTGGGAACAGCAGACTGGTATAGGGATTGATTGAATATGTCCGTAAACACACCGGCCAGCTGGTCTGCGCATGCTCTGAGGGCGCGGCTGGGGATGCCGTCTGGGCCTGCAGCCTTGCGAGGGTTAACTCGTTTAAATGTCTTACTCACCTCGGCTGCAGTGAAGGAGAGACCGCATGTTTCCGTTGCAGGCCGTGTCAGTGGCACTGTATTGTCCTCAAAGCGGGCAAAAAGTTATTTAGTCTGCCTGGGAGCAAGACATCCTGGTCCGTGACTGGGCTGGATTTCATCTTGTAGTCCGTGATTGACTGTAGACCCTGCCACATGCCTCTTGTGTCTGAGCCGTTGAATTGGGATTCCACTTTGTCTCTGTACTGACGCTTAGCTTGTTTAATAGCCTTGCGGAGGGAATAGCTGCACTGTTTGTATTCAGTCATGTTGCCAGACACCTTGCCCTGATTAAAAGCAGTGGTTCGCGCTTTCAGTTTCACGCGAATGCTGCCATCAATCCACGGTTTCTGGTTAGGGAATGTTTTTATCGTTGCTATGGGAACGACATCTTCGACGCACGTTCTAATGAACTCGCACACCGAATCAGCGTATTCGTCAATATTCCCATCTGACGCAATACGAAACATGTCCCAGTCCACGTGATGGAAGCAGTCTTGGAGTGTAGAGTCAGCTTGGTCTGACCAGCGTTGGACAGACCTCAGCGTGGGAGCCTCTTGTTTTAATTTCTGCCTGTAGGCAGGGATCAGCAAAATGGAGTCGTGGTCAGCTTTTCCGAAAGGGGGCGGGGCAGGGCCTTATATGCGTCGCGAAGTTAGAGTAACAATGATCCAAGGTTTTACCACCCCTGGTTGCGCAATCGATATGCTGATAAAATTTAGGGAGTCTTGTTTTCAGATTGGCTTTGTTAAAATCCCCAGCTACAATGAATGCAGCCTCCGGATAAATGTTTTCCAGTTTGCAAAGAGTTAAATAAAGTTCGTTCAGAGCCATCGATGTGTCTGCTTGGGGGATATATACGGCTGTGATTATAATCGAAGAGAATTCTCTTGGAAGATAATGCGGTCTACATTTGATTGTGAGGAATTCTAAATCAGGTGAACAGAAGGATTTGAGTTCCTGTATGTTTCCTTCATCACACCATGTCCCGTTAGTCATGAGGCATACGCCCCCACCACTCTTCTTACCAGAGAGATGTTTGTTTCTGTCCGCGCGATGCGTGGAGAAACCCGTTGGCTGCACCGCCCTGGATAGCGTCTTCCCAGTAAGCCATGTTTCCGTAAAGCAGAGAACGTTGCAGTCTCTGATGTCCCTCTGGAATGCCACCCTTGCTCGGATTTCATCAACCTTGTTGTCGAGAGACTGGACATTGGCAAGAAGAATACTGGGAAGTGGTGCGCGATGTGCCCTTTTTTGGAGTCTGACCAGAACACCGCCGCATTTCCTCTTTTCGTAGTCGTTTCCTTGGGTCGCTGCAAGCGATCCATTCCGTTGTCCTGTTTGTAAGGCAGAACACAGGATCCGGTCGGAAAACATATTCTTGGTCGTACTGATGGTGAGTTGACGCTGATCTTATATTCAGTAGTTCTTCTCGACTGTATGTAATGAAACCTAAGATGACCTGGGGTACTAATGTAAGAAATAACACGTAAAAAACAAAAACTGCATAGTTTCCTAGAACGCGAAGCGAGGCGGCCATCTCAGTCGGCGCCGGCATTGAAGCTCGTTTGGAGGTTAGATAGCACAGTGTCCAAGGACGGGCCGGAAGTATATAGAATGGTGTCGTCTGCGTAGAGGTGGATCAGGGAGTCGCCCGCAGCAAGAGCAACATCATTGATATATACAGAGAAAAGAGTCGGCCCGAGGATTGAACCCTGTGGCACCCCCATAGAGACTGCCAGAGGACCGGACAGCATGCCCTCCGATTTGACACACTGAACTCTGTCTGCAAAGTAATTGGTGAACCAGGCAAGGCAGTCATCCGAAAACCGAGGCTACTGAGTCTGCCGATAAGAATATGGTGATTGACAGAGTCGAAAGCCTTGGCAAGGTCATTGAAGACGGCTGCACAGTACTGTCTTTTATCGATGGCGGTTATGATATCGTTTAGTACCTTGAGCGTGGCTGAGGTGCACCCGTGACCGGCTCGGAAACCAGGCTTTCAAGACCTTAGATAGGCAGGGCAGGATGGATATAGGTCTGTAACAGTTTGGGTCCAGGTGTCTCCCCTTTGAAGAGGGGGATGACTGCGGCAGCTTTCCAATCCTTGGGGATCTCAGACGATATGAAAGAGAGGTTGAACAGGCTGGCAATAGGGGTTGCGACGGCGGATAGTTTCAGAAATAGAGGGTCCGGATTGTCAAGCCCAGTTGATTTGTATGGGTCCAGGTTTTGCAGCTCTTTCAGAACATCTGCTATCTGGATTTGGGTAAAGGAGAACCTGGAGAGGCTTGGGCGAGTAGCTATGGGGGGCGGAGCTGTTGGCCGAGGTTGGAGTAGCCAGGCGGAAGGCATAGCCAGCCGTTGAGAAATGCTTGTTGAAGTTTTCGATAATCATGGATTTATCGGTGGTGACCGTGTTACCTAGCCTCAGTGCAGCGGGCAGCTGGGAGGAGGTGCTCTTGTTCTCCATGGACTTCACAGTGTCCCAGAACCTTTTGGAGTTGGAGCTACAGGATGCAAACTTTTGCCTGAAGAAGCTGGCCTTAGCTTTCCTGACTGACTGCGTGTATTGGTTCCTGACTTCCCTGAACAGTTGCATATCGCGGGGACTATTCGATGCTATTGCAGTCCGCCACAGGATGTTTTTGTGCTGGTCGAGGGCAGTCAGGTCTGGAGTGAACCAAGGGCTATATCTGTTCTTAGTTCTGCATTTTTTGAATGGAGCATGCTTATCTAAAATGGTGAGGAATTTACTTTTAAAGAATGACCAGGCATTCTCAACTGACGGGATGAGGTCAATGTCCTTCCAGGATACCCGGGCCAGGTCGATTAGAAAGGCCTGCTCACAGAAGTGTTTTAGGAGCGCTTGACAGTGATGAGGGGTGGTCGTTTGACTGCGGCTCCGTAGCGGATACAGGCAATGAGGCAGTGATCGCTGAGATCCTGGTTGAAGACAGCGGAGGTGTATTTGGAGGGCCAGTTGGTCAGGATGACGTCTATGAGGGTGCCCTTGTTTACAGATTTAGGGTTGTACCTGGTGGGTTCCTTGATGATTTGTGTGAGATTGAGGGCATCAAGCTTAGATTGTAGGACTGCCGGGTGTTAAGCATATCCCAGTTTAGGTCACCTAACAGAACAAACTCTGAAGCTAGATGGGGGCGATTCATTCACAAATGGTGTCCAGGGCACAGCTGGGAGCTGAGGGGGTCGGTAGCAGGCGGCAACAGTGAGAGACTTATTTCTGGAGAGAGTAATTTTCAAAATTAGTAGTTCGAACTGTTTGGGTATGGACCTGGAAAGTATGACATTACTTTGCAGGCTATCTCTGCAGTAGACTGCAACAAAAGTTTGTGGAAACAATAAGGTACTTGTCACATCCTGACCTTAGTTCCTTTTTTATGTCTCTGTTTTAGTTTGGTCAGGCGTGAGTTGGGGTGGGCATTCTATGTTGTATATTCTAGGTTTTGTATTTCTGTGTTTGGCCTGATATGGTTCCCAATCAGAGGTAGCTGTCGATCGTTGTCTTTGATTGAGAACCATACTTAGGCAGCCTGTTTTCTCACTATGGTTTGTGGGTAGTTATTTTCTGTTTAGTGTGTGTTGCACCTGACGGAGCTGTTTCGGGTTGTGCCTTTTGTTACTTTGTATTTAGTGTTCAGTTATATTTAATAAAATGCCGAACACGTGCCATGCTGCACCTTGGTCCTCACATTCTTCCACCAATGGCCGTTACAGTACTGTAACTCACTAATTACTTACCTGTATGCCCTGCCCTGTAGTTAAGCCACACAAGAATTGTCTCAATGTGTTACAGAAAAAAATGAAATGTAGAAATGAATTGTAAATATGAATTGTTATGGTAAGCCTAAGAAAGCAGTGACACTATCGAGAATCTCTAAGTGTGTGCAGCAACTCCGCAAATAATGTGTATGGAACTTCATGATATTAAAATACTAATATATTAAAATATTTTCATGCATTTGAGTCTTCATACTTTTAAACAAACACACTCAGTGCCGCATCCACTCATTTGAAGGGGTGTCCACATATTGTTGTATATTTAGTGTATGTAAATTAGATATTTCTGTATTTCATTGCCAGTGCATTTACAAAAATGTCTAAAAACATGTTTTCACCTTGTCATTATGGGGTATTATGTGTAGATGTGTGAGAAAACAAATCTATTTAATCCATTTTGAATTCAGGCTGTAACAACAACATTTTGAATACGTTAAGGGTTATGAATACTTTCTGAAGGTACTGTATATTTTTAGCAAGAGTTTTGTAATCAATGGCTGCTTATTGTATTGTCATGGAGCAAATTACCACACGGTTTGTGTGAATGTTGAGCACATCTTCATGACCTTCAGTACTTTTATTTCCAATAAGTAACCCAACAGCTTCTAATCACCTTCAAGTCTTTGTTTCGACCCGATACTGTACACGCACATTGTGATAACCACAAATGTGATACTATAAGTCCATATATTGGTTCATTGCATTTCTGGTAATAAAACACCATAAATGACCCTTGTGATGTGTTATCAGGAATCTCTCTTCCTTTCAGTTGCTCATATTAACCTGGGGTCAAACACTCAGTCTCCATTCTCAGGACCAGCAATCTGTAAACTGGAGAAATTACACTTCTGACCTCACTAAGTTCTTTTGAACAGTCAATATCATAAACTCAATGTCTGACAGTCTTAATTCTCCTTTCATGGCTGCAACGTTATGACCATTGGAAACAATAAGGGTTGTATTCTGTTTGTGACTATGTGTAAGGGGTGGTACTGGCGGCAGAGAAGTGAGACGCAGGAGAGCAAAACCTGTGTTTCCAATGGCGCAGTATAATAATAAAAACCACCGGAAAACAGAACAATCAATTAATGGGTACAAAACCCAATGCACACCAGACATAACGTGCACAACACCAGACATAACGTGCACAAGTACTTACAATAAACAATTCCGGACAAGGACATGGGGGAACAGAGGGTTAAATAAACAGCATGTATTTGTGTGGGAAGACAGGACAAAACAAATGGAAAATGAAAGGTGGATCGGGCGATGGCTAGAAGACCGGCGACATCGACTGCCGAACGTCGCCCGAACAAATAGAGGGACCGACTTCGGAGGAAGTCGTGACACTATGTGTCGTCATAAATTATGTTGTACTCTTTTCACAGCTCATTGTTTGTGAATGTTGTAGACTGTGGCCTTCTCATGCATCAATGAAGGAGTGCGGCTTTAAAGGCTCACGTAATAGGCTACACAAATCCCCACCTTGTGATTCATCTAATGATCTAGTCTTTCTTTCACTAACACTTACATTTGTCTTTTCTTAGCACTGATTTAGCATATAGCTGTTTTATTGACGAACATTTTACTTGCAATGACTGTCATATGTGGTTGCTAAAACATCTGCTAAATGACCAACATGGAAATATAAACATAGTAACCTCATCAGTTCAGGATTTTCTCCTTTACGTTTAGTGTCTCTGTTGACAAAGATGCATCTTGAGTCAAACATTCAAAGTCAAAGTTCACTCAAATGTAACTTTGGGTTTATTTATATGCTGTCTAAAATAATGCATATAATATACTTTTAGCCTGTATGATTTCAATTTAATCCGATTTTTTATTAACTGCAATCTAGCATTTCTATATATGGTCAATCATATTCAATATAGTTGGACATAATGCAGATATTAGACTTTGTTTTTTAACTTACAGAAATGTATTTTGAGCAGTTTGTTATCAAACTTGAACTTCAAGTTGAAGTAATCAAAAGTGAATGATTTCTTCACTGAGGACACTAAAGGCTTTAATGTGTTTTACTGTGCTGTAACAGAAAGTTAATTGTGCTGATTAAGCTTTTTCATTATGAGGGCTTACGTGATACTATGAGTCCATAGTACCGGGTGATTCATCATAATATTCACTAGTCAAACAGAACGTCCCTTATATTGTTATCAGTATCTCTCCTTTCCTTTCCTTTATGGCTACTTGTCTCTCCCTGTTGAGAAAGATTCAAAGGTTAATGTCACTAAAAGTTCACTTTTGTTTTAATTCTATGCTGTGTATAATATATTACCATATACATTTTTATAGTTTTGTGGGTGGGAACTGCGTTGGTTATCTTTCTGTAAATAGAGATACAGTGAAGAACAAGGCAACAGTAAACATATCGTCCCCCACATGTCGTCCCCTCTCTATAGCAAGACACGTCATTCACCCACGTTTTGTCCAAATCTGGGCAGTGGTATCTGAGATATCACCTAGGTTAGCTAGACTCATATCCCTGAGCATGTGTGGCAAATGTCATCACTCTGAGTCAAACACCCATTCTACAGAGACAGATTCACAGTCCCCTCCCCGATTTTATCCTGTCATGACAACGTTATGGTCATTGGGGCACTAAAGTTCTTAATGGGTTTACCTCTGTGCTTTGTCATAATCTGCATTGAGATGATTTTCGATATTGGGCTCTCGTGATACCATATAGTATAATTCATCATATCGTTGGCATCCTGGAAAAACTTTCCAGACCCCGAACTCAAAAAAGTATACTTTTGAGAAATTGCAAAAAGGTTTAATTTTCTAGTATTAATGGAGGTTCATGGGGAATTAGTTGAATTAGTCCTAGAGTCTCTAGTTCTAGTTAGTTTATTATAGTTTATTTATTTGTAAGTACATACAGTACCTTCAGAAAGTATTCACACCCTTTGACTTATTCCACATTTTGTTGTATTACAGCCTGAAATCAAAATTGATGAAGTATTATAATGACAAAGTGAGAACATGTTTTTAGAAATGTGTGCTAAATAAATACAAAAATATGTAATTTCACCTTTGGCAGAGATTACAGCTGTGATTCTTTCTGGTTAAGTCTCTAAGAGCTTTGCACACCTGGATTGTACAATATTTGCACATCATTCTTTAAAAATTTCCTCAAGCTCCTTCAAGTTGGTTGTTGATCATTACTAGACAACCATTTTCAAGTCTTGCCATAGATTTTCAAGCCAATATAAGTCAAAGCTATAACTAGGCCACTCAGGAAAATTCAATGTCATCTTGGTAAGCAAATACAGTGTATATTTGGCCTTGTGTTTTAGGTTATTTTCCTGCTGAAAGGTGAATCTTATTGGACAATTTCACATGACCATACCTGAAATATAATTGTAGTATGCCAAAAATATCTTAAAGTGTTCATAGTGATTTAGAAAACACAACCACATGAGCCAAGTGTGCTAGATATACACAGAGTGTACAAAACATTATGAATACCATGACATAGACTGACCAGGTGAATCCAGGTGTATGGTAGTAGGTGCCAGGCGCACTGGTTTGTGTCAAGAACTGCATCACTGCTGGGGTTTTCACACCCAACAGTTTCCTGTGTGTATCAAGAATGTTCTACCACCCAAAGGACATTCAGACAACTTGACCCAACTGTGGGAAGCATTCAAGTTAACAATCAAATCAAATGTATTTATAAAGCCCTTTTTACATCAGCAGATGTTTTTTATTTTATTTGATCCTTATTTAACTAGGCAAGTCAGATAAGAACAAAATCTTATTTTCAATGACAGCCTTGTTCAGGGGCAGAAAACTGATTTTTACCTTGTCAGCTCTGGGAGTTGATCTTGCAACCTCTCAGTTACGAGTCCAACGCTCTAACCACTAGACTACCTGCCACCCCATGTCACGAAGTGCTATACATCTGTGTAAACGTGCCTTAGGCATGCTGCAAGGAGGTATGAGGACTGCAGATGTGGCCAGGGCAATAAATTGCAATGACCGTACTGTGAGAAGCCTAAGACAGCGCTACACCTGCACAGGATCGGTACATCTGAACATCACACCTGCAGGACAGGTACAAGATGGCAACAACAACTGCCCGAATTACACCAGGAACGCACAATCCCTCCATCAGTGCTCAGACTGTCCGCAATAGGCTGAGAAAGGCTTGACTGAGGGCTTGTAGGTCTGTTGTAAGGCAGGTCCTCACCAGACATCACTGGCGTCAACGTCGCCTGTCGGCACAAACCCACCATCGCTGGACCAGACAGGACTGGCAAAAAGTGCTCTTCACTGACGAGTCGCGGTTGTGTCTCACCAGGGGTGATGGTCGGGTTTGCGTTTATCATCGAAGGAATGAGCGTTACACCGAGGCCTGTACTCTGGAGCGGGATCGATTTGGAGGTGGAGGGTCCGTCATGGTCTGGGGCGGTGTGTCACAGCATCATCAGACAAAGCTTGTTGTCATTGCAGGCAATCTCAACTCTGTACGTTACAGGAAGACATCCTCCTCCCTCATGTGGTACCCTTCCTGCAGGCTCATCCTGACATGACCCTCCAGCATGACAATGCCACCAGCCATACTGCTCGTTCTGTGCGTGATTTCCTGCAAGACAGGAATGTTAGTGTTCTGCCATGGCCAGCAAAGAGCCCGGATCTCAATCCCATTGAGCACGTCTGGAACCTGTTGGATCGGAGGGTGAGGGCTAGGGCCATTCCCCACAGAAATGTCTGGGAACTTGCAGGTTCCTTGGTGGAAGAGTGAGGTAATATCTCACAGCAAGAACTGGCAAATCTGGTACAGTCCAAGAGGAGGAGATGCACTGCAGTACTTAATGCAGCTGGTGGCCACACCAGATACTGACTGTTGCTTTTGACCTCCCCTTTCTTTAGGGACACATTCAATTTCTGTTAGTCACATGTCTGTGGAACTTGTTTCGTTTATGTTCATACAAATATTTACACATGTTAAGTTTGCTGAAAATAAACACAGTTGACAGTGAGAGGACATTTCATTTTTGCTGAGTTTACATACTATATACATTTTAAGGACACGGTACATTATACAACAGTTTTTTTTTTTTTTGTCCTATCCTTCAGCTCCACTCATTCCTCCCGTCTATCTCTGAACACCATCCAGCTCTGATTTCTATGTGCCATATATTTATCAACTGGGCTGTGATGTTCCACAAAAGCTGTGAACCTTTTTATTCTCGTAAATGTTACATATTGTAAATTAAAGATAATACTCTTAGCAAAAATGTTATATTATTCTGTTATTTTAATAGACAAAAATGTGTTTCAAAAACAAAGACATTTCTAAGTGACCCCAAACCTTTTAATGTTATGTTATATATATATATATATATATATATATATATATATATATATATATACATACATATATATATATATATATATATACACATACATACATACATACATACATACATACATACATACATACATACATACATACATACAGTGGGGCAAAAAGTATTTAGTCAGCCACCAATTGTGCAAGTTCTCCCACTTAAAAATATGAGAGAGGCCTGTAATTTTCATCATAGGTACACTTCAACTATGACAGACAAAATGAGAAAACAAATCCAGAAAATCACGCTGTAGGATTTTTAATTAATTTATTTGCAAATTATGGTGGAAAATAAGTATTTGGTCAATAACAAAAGTTTATCTCAATAATTTTCTATATACCCTTTGTTGGCAATGACAGAGGTCAAACGTTTTCTGTAAGTCTTCACAAGGTTTTCACACACTGTTGCTGGTATTTTGGCCCATTCCTCCATGCAGATCTCCTCTGGAGCAGTGATGTTTTAGGGCTGTTGCTGGGCAACACGGACTTTCAACTCCTCCAAAGATTTTCTATGGGGTTGAGATCTGGAGACTGGCTAGGCCACTCCAGGACCTTGAACGTGCTTCTTACGAAGCCACTCCTTCGTTGCCCGGGCGGTGTTTGGGATCATTGTCATGCTGAAAGACCCAGCCACGTTTCATCTTCAATGCCCTTGCTGATGGAAGTAGGTTTTCACTCAAAATCTCACGATACATGGCCCCATTCATTATTTCCTTTACATGGATCAGTCGTCCTGGTCCCTTTGCAGAAAAACAGACCCACCCCCATGCTTCACAGTTGGAATGGTGTTCTTTGGATGCAACTCAGCATTCTTTGTCCTCCAAACATGACGAGTTGAGTTTTTACCAAAAAGTTATATTTTGGTTTCATCTGACCATATGACAGTCTCCCATTCTACTTCTGGATCATCCAAATGCTCTCTAGCAAACTTCAGACGGGCCTGGACATGTACTGGCTTAAGCAGGGGGACACATCTGGCACTGCAGGATTTGAGTCCCTGGCGGCGTAGTGTGTTACTGATGGTAGGCTTTGTTACTTTGGTCCCAGCTTTCTGCAGGTCATTCACTAGGTCCCCCGTGTGGTTCTGGGATTTTTGCTCACAGTTCTTGTGATCATTTTGAGATCTTGCGTGGAGCCCCAGATCGAGGGAGATTATCAGTGGTCTTGTATGTCTTCCATTTCCTAATAATTGCTCCCACGGTTGATTTCTTCAAACCAAGCTGCTTACCTATTGCAGATTCAGTCTTCCCAGCCTGGTGCAGGTCTACCATTTTGTTTCTGGTGTCCTTTGACAGCTCTTTGGTCTTGGCCATAGTGGAGTTTGGAGTGTGACTGTTTGAGGTTGTGGACAGGTGTATTTTATACTGATAACAAGTTCAAACAGGTGCCATTAATACAGGTAACAGGTGGAGGACAGAGGAGCCTCTTAAAGAAGAAGTTACAGGTCTGTGAGAGCCAGAAATCTTGCTTGTTTGTAGGTGACCAAATATTTATTTTCCACCATAATTTGCAAATAAATTCCTACAATGTGATTTTCTGGATTTTTTTTTCTAATTTTGTCTGTCATAGTAGAAGTGTACCTATGATGAAAATTACAGGCCCCTCTCATCTTTTTAAGTGGGAGAACTTGCACAATTGGTGGCTGACTAAATACTGTTTTACCCCACTGTATAACAACCATCTGAGGAGAACTATGCTGTAGCCTATATGTTTTACCACTTGGCCTTTGACCTTTTAATGACAAATCTCTTTAAAGCCATTTCCCTCAGATTCACTGTTTGTGTAGACTGCTCTTTGCCTTTTAGGGCAGTTCAGGTGGCTGCCCTGCACTTTCCCTTAGACTGCCTCATGTCCCTCATTTCAACGTGGTACACCTTCCTGAAAACAATGGCAATATACTTAACTTAAAACTGTTCTGCCAGTTCATCTCCTTAAAGATTAGAATGTTCCAATGTGGTTAGCGAAAAATATGAAAAGATAGTTCACACATTCATAATTCACGACAGGGTTATCATCCATTAGATATGTCACATTTCTGGCTCGTCAAAACATGTTTCCTGCTTGTAGCAGGGCGAGTTCACAGGAAACCCTTCTCTAACTATAAGTCACATGATTTAATGAGAAAAGGTTTCTGCATTGAGGGTGTATAATGCAAAGGTGTCAAGGATGCACGCACGCAACAATTTACTCTAGCTGTCACATTCATTTATTGGTTTTAGCTTCCTTATACTCTCTGAGGACACATCTCTCAAGTGACATTGTAATTGCAATTTCCAGGTGATTAAAAGGTAGAGCAGTTGTTGGCAAAGTCAATCAAAAATCAATCTGGTTCTTTATAAGTTGCAATAGGGAGACACCTCCAACCCAGAAGCAGAGAAACTG
This sequence comes from Oncorhynchus keta, assembly GCF_023373465.1. Classification (NCBI taxonomy): domain Eukaryota; kingdom Metazoa; phylum Chordata; class Actinopteri; order Salmoniformes; family Salmonidae; genus Oncorhynchus; species Oncorhynchus keta. Next base: position 14,301 of record NW_026284890.1, on the reverse strand, counting down.
TCTAATTGGCCTGTTGGAGACAGGCCCTTTATTTCTTATTCAGACAGCACCAAATGTTCTGTAAACACCAGCCTCTTTGAGACAGACCCTTTATATCCTAATCAGACAGCACCAAATGTTCGGTAAACACCAGCCTCTAGGAGACAGGTCCTTTATATCCTATTCAAACAGCACCAAATGTTGTGTGTAAACACCAGGCGCAAAAATACTAATTTATTTAAAATGTTCTACCCAAAATGGAGTCTCATGAACATGACAGGGACAAAGGCCAAAACAAATATGTATATAGATAACACAGGGCTGTGACCCAAACAAAGAGCGAATTGTAAACCTGTAATAAATAAATGGGACGAGACCCGTCATTATTACAATATACGGGACGAGACCCGTCATTACAATATACGGACCCGTCATTTACAATATGACGACCCGTCATTACAATATACGGGACGAGACCCGTCATTACAATATACGGGGCGAGACCCGTCATTACAATATACGGGACGAGACCCGTCATTACAATATATATTACAATATACGGGACGAGACCCGTCATTACAATATACGGACGAGACCCGTCATTACAATATACGGGACGAGACCCGTCATTACAATATACGGGACGACCCGTCATTACAATATACGGGACGACCCGTCATTACAATATACGGGACGAGACCCGTCATTACAATATACGGACGAGACCCGTCATTACAATATACGGGACGAGACCCGTCATTACAATATACGGACGACCCGTCATTACAATATACGGGACGAGACCCGTCATTACAATATACGGGACGAGACCCGTCATTACAATATACGGGACGAGACCCGTAATATCAAGTGCATACTAATGCGGTAACACGCCGATACAACAAAGCACAGGTACTCACTAGAGACCCGATCAAAGGACATGGAACAATAATCAACAGGGACAATGGGGAAAAGAGGGCACATATATACACATACTAATCAGGGGAAATGGGAACCAGGTGTGCATAATGAGACAAGATAGTCCGTCCAGTTCAGTGACCCCTTGAAGGCCAGTGACGTGACCTCCGGAGCTGGTGAACGGAATGAACAGCAGTACCTGTGACGTGGTCTGTGTGTAGCTGGTGTTGAGGAGTCAGGCGCAGGACAGTAGAGTAAAAGCTTAATTGAATCAAGATAATACACATATACAACACAATACTATGAGCCCACAATAACGGGACCGTATACAACCAACAATTACTCACAAACAAACATGGGGGGAACAGAGGGTTAAATCATTAATAAGTAATTGGGGGATTGAATCCAGGTGTAAGACAAAGACAAAACATATGGAAAATGAAAAGTGGATCGGACCGTATGGCTAGAAGGCCGGTGACGCTGAACGGCAATCCGAACAAGGGAGAGGGACCGACTTGGGCAAAAGTCGTGAAGGTCGTCTTCGATACCCCAGTACGCACCGGAAGGGAGAGAGGTTAGTGGAGGAGTGGCCTAGTGGTTAGAGTGTTGGACTAATAACCGAAAGGTTGCAAGTTCGAGTCCCCCGAGCTGACAAGGTACCAATCTATCGTTCTGCCCCTGAACAGGCAGTTAACCCACTGTTCCTAGGCCGTCATTGAAAATAAGAATTTGTTCTTAACTGACTTGCCTACTAAAATAAAGGTATAATAAATCAAAATTAGAGCTGGGACTATTATTGCCCTGCCAGAAGTATTTGGATGGCAATTTTAGTTAAAATGGAGGTTGCTTGCAAGTTGTATATTATGTGAACTGTATTGGAGGTGAGGTGTACTAATGACATGTGGCCGAGAAGACTGTGGACATTTTTAAGGCCTTTGTTGTGTCGTAGGTAGCACCCCCCACATTCATACCCTCCACTGGACGATAATACATATTATTGCAAATCCTCTGTTGATGACTGGGTTCTTTCTTGTATGAAGTTGCTGTTAAATTGCTCTGCCATTATTAGTATTATTATTATTGTATGAGGTATTCTTGGTGGGGTTACCCCTGTGCTGTGATGTGGGTTTTATATGGGGTGTATTCTCTTTTCTCTCCACTGGCTATCTGGTAAACAGGCTACACTCTAGGCAGTCTAGGCAGTCTCTTCTGCTGATGTGTGTGTGTCTGTTAGTGGTACTCTCTCTATTCTACTCTTTTCCTTTCGGGTATGGTTAATACCTGCCTGGCGCCCCGAACAAAATCTTTCTTTACCCTCACTAATAAATAATGCTACACCATGTGTAACTGTTGTTTTTGTCGCACTGCTTTGCTTTATTTTGGTCAGGTCACAGTTTTAAATGAGAACTTGTTCTCAACTGGTCTACCTGGTTAAATGAGGGTGAAATAAAAACATTGCTATTTCATGTTTGAGAGGCCTAGTGAAAAATATGGGTTGTTAATCAAATCAAATTTATTTATATAGCCCTTCATATCAGCTGATATCTCAAAGTGCTGGACAGAAACCCAGCCTAAAACCCCAAACAGCAAGCAATGCAGGTGTACAAGCACGGTGGCTAGAAAAACTCCCTAGAAAGGCCAAACCGAGGAAGAAACCTAGAGAGGAACCAGGCTATGAGGGGTGGCCAGTCCTCTTTTCTGGCTGTGCCGGGTGGCGATTATAACAGAACATGGCCAAGATGTTCAAATGTTCATAAATGACCAGCATGGTCAAATAATAATAATAATCACAGTAGTTGTCGAGGATGCAGCAAGTCAGCACCTCAGAGTAAATGTCAGTTGGCTTTTCATAGCCGATCATTAAGAGTATTCTACCGCTTCCCAAGGTCTCTAGAGAGTTGAAAACAGCAGGTCTGGGACAGGTAGCATGTCCGGTGAACAGGTCAGGGTTCCATAGCCGAAGGCAGAACAGTTGAAACTGGAGCAGCAGCACGGCCAGGTGGGACTGGGGACAGCAAGAAGTCATCATGTCAGGTAGTCCTGAGGCATGTTCCTAGGGCTCAGGTCTTCCGAGAGAGAGAGAATTAGAGAGAGCATACTTAAATTAACACAGGACACCGGATAGGACAGAGAAGTACTCCAGATATAACAAACTGACCCTAGCCCCCTGACACAAACTACTACAGCATAAATACTGGAGGCTGAGACAGGAGGGGTCAGGAGACACTGTGGCCCCATCCGATGATACCCCCGGACAGGGCCAAACAGGAAGGATGTAACCCCACCCACTTTGCCAAAGCACAGCCCCCACACCACTAGAGGGATATCTTCAACCACCAACTTACCATCCTGAGACAAGGCCGAGTATAGCCCACAAAGATCCCGCCATGGCACAACCCAAGGGGGGCGCCAACCCAATCTGTTGGGGTGGTATGGGGAATTGGAGGTCTAGGATTTCTGGGGATGATGTTGATATGAGCCATTACCAGCCTTTTAAAGCACTCCATGGCTACAGACGTGAGTGCTACGGGTTGGTAGTCATTTAGGCAGGTTACCTTGGCATTATTTGACACAGGGACTATGGTGGTCTGCTTAAAACATGTGGGTATTACAGACTCAGTCAGGAGAGGTTGAAATGTCAGTGAAGTTTATCAGCACATGCTCTGAGTACACAACCTGATAAGCCATCTGGCCCTGAGCCCTTGTGAATGTTGATCTGTTTAAAGGTCTTACTCACTTCAGCGACGGCGAGCGTGATCACACAATCATCCGGGAACAGCTGGTGCTCTCATGCATGCTTCAGTGTTGCTTGTCTCAAAGAGCGCATAGAAGTAATTTTAGCCGTCTGGTAGGCGTTTAAAATACTGCAGCTCGCGCCTGGGCTTCCCTTGTAGTCCGTGATTTTGCCTGTAATCCATGGCTTCTGGTTGGGTTATGTACGCTTGTCATTGTGGGAACGCTATCGATAGATTTACTGATGAAGCCAGTGACTGTTGTGGTATACTCCTCATCGGATGAATCCTGGAACATATTCCAGTCTGTGCTCGATAAACAGTCCTGTGGCATAGCATTTGGGCGCTGCCTGACCACTTCCGTATTGAGCGGGTCACTGGTACTCCTTTAGTTTTTGCTTGTAAGCAGGAATCAGGAGGATAGAATTATGGTCAGATTTACCAAATGGGAGGGCAAGGGAGAGCTTTTCACATGTGTCTTCGTGTGGAGTAAAGGTAGTCTACAGTTTTTTTTCTCTGGTTGCACATGTGACGTGCTGGTAGATTTTAGGTCAAATGTATTTATGTTTTCAGTATGGTGTCCCCGGCCACTAGAGCGCGCCTGGATGAGCATTTTGCTTATGACCGTATACAGCTGATTGAGTGCGGTCTTAGTGTCAGCATCAGACAGTGAAGGTAAATAGGCAGCTACGAAAAATATAGATGAACACTCTCTTGTAAATAGTGTGGTATACAGCTATCATGAGGTACTCTATCTCAAGCTAGCAAAACCTTTAGACTTCTATGATATTAGATTTTTATGACCAGCTGTTATTGACAACAGACACAGACCACCACCCTCGTCTTACCCGATGTAGCTGTTCTGTCTTGCCAATGTACAGAAAAAAACCTAGCCAACTGTATATTTTCCATGTTGTCGTTCAGTCACGAAACACAAGATATTACAGTTTTGAATGTCCGATTGGTAGGATAGTCTCAAAGGAGCTAATCCAGTTCTCCAGTGATTGCACGTTGGCCAATAGGATGGATGGTAGAGACAGGGTTTCACTGGGCCGACAAATTTCACAAGACACCCGGGTCCCTTGTATTGTGTCTCTTCATGTGAATGACAGGGATTTTGGCTGGTCTGGGAACAGCATTTAATCCTTCGCGTCCGACTTGTTAAATAAAAATCTTTGTCATGTTCGAAGTGAGTGATCGCTGTTCTGCTATCCAGAAGCTATTTTCGGTCAGAAGAGACGTTGGCAGATTATGTACAAAATTAGATACAAACAACGCAAACACACAAAATAGCACACTTGGTAAGGAGCCCGTAAACGGCAGCCGTTCCTCCAGAGTCAAGGTTAAAAACTAGCTAGCATGCTGTAGAATGTGCTATGGTTACTAGTTAGCTAGCTAGCCTGGTTGGTAGGCCTATCATAAACAGCAGCTAACGTTTCTGCTACCAAGCTAGCTACAGTTAGCCATATAGCTCTTCAGTTAGCTAGCTGAAAATGCTAGATGCTAGCTAGCATAATTAATGTATCCTCACCCCAAAAATTAACAGCATGGAATACTTACTTTTTCTCTCCTTCACGTTTTTGTCTCGTCTACAACACTTATTTTTTTTGCACACTGATCTACAGATCCCATTCTTTACAAAGGGACACTTTCAAGGTCATAGTTATTTGAGTGTATTGCGCAGATGGGCAGACATTGCCTTCTTTCCTTTTCTTTGAGGTTTTATTACGGACAACATCCCGAATGGTGTACCGCCAATGGTATATCACAACCTCTGGGTGGGGTGAAACTAGCGAAACTTTAACAACATAAAATAAAAATACAAATAGTATTAATAAAAACATAAGAGTCAATGTACTCCACTTGCTCAAATATACTCAGATCCCTAAACAGGCTCTGGGATCCTGAGATAGATCATCTTCAGTCAGTTTTCCCTGCAATCTGTTAATTCCTGAAGACCCAAAACCTTGCAGCCGCAGATACAATTATGTCTAGCTTTTGATTTCCTGCTCATTTGGGCAGTACCATTAATCACTTGCTCAATAAATGCCATTAATACCTTCATTAGCTTCATTATCAGTGTATCTGTATCCTTCAACTGGAGGAACGACATTCTGAATCTCAATTGGCTGCTGTGCATCTACTGCCATAGCTTCCATTCACCAACATATTTTGCCCGCCGCCACACACTTGATACATGACGACACCTTTTGCAATTTCAACACTGTAAAGGTTAATTCACAAACACTCTCACTGCATATCTTATATATCTCAGCTTCACATGAGTAGGCATGGTACTCTTCTTCAAACATCAGTAACACCAATTGTCTTTCCTCCTTCTTTCCATCTACTACACGGTTTAGACAACGTGCTCCAACCACTCCTGAAATCTGCTTAGTCAGATAACTAGTCACAATTTACAACAAGACTGCAGATATAACACCTTTTATTGGTGCTTTGTTCCCAAAATCAAAAACTCTCCACTTCAGATCCTGATCATTTATAGAGCCACAATACCTTCTTCTTCTGCTCTTTCAAACGCAGGAAATCAAAAAACAAACCACTCCTGGTCACCTTTACTGACTCTACCTTTCCTAATGCCTCCTTAATAACCATTTCATGCGTGACTTCTAAATATCTCTAACGGTCGTCCCAGCGTGGAGTTTTTTTATACATGTGATGTTAGAACGTTCTCTCCATTCCAGAATGTGATCGTTACGCAACAGTACATTTAATCCACGCTGCTCTCAAACCAAGCGCATGCAGCCTGTTTTTATTTATAGGCTGTTTTCAACTTGTCAATTTCAAATTAGTTTTTTATTTTCTAAGAACAGTTTGAATTGAGGTGTGTTCCGCCTCCTCATGCATTCACATAAAAGTAATCATTTTTACTTTTGTGGACCAAGTACATTTGTTTACATTTCTGACCCAGACAAAATTCTCAAAGCACTTCCTAATTGTTTGTGCAGTCAAGTCTGCAGACAACTCCCATCCTGCACACGTGTGTTCACATTTTCCATCTGTTGCCTGCATCACAGTCATAGATGTTTTCTATTACCAATAATAAGTGGAAATGTGCGTCTCTATCAAAGTAAGTGCCTGATGTTATAATATTTTCTGCATGTCGTGTTATTATGTCGTTTACTGTAGCACAAATATTTGTGTATCTATAACCGTGGGACACATGAGGTAACGTTACTCATTTCATAACCTTTATGGTGTTATACTAATGCTTAGGTAGCTAGCCACATTCTACCATAACTCTGAAAACAATGCTAACTGTACAGAGAAGTATTAGCTTGTGCTGTATTTTGAAGATACCCCGTCTTATGACTCCCAAGTGGTGCAGCAGTCTAAGGCACAGCATCTCAGTGCTAGAGGCGTACACAGACACCCTGTTCAAATCTAGGCTGTTTCTATAAAAGTAAATGCCTTATTACATTAATAGTTTCTGTATGAACTGTATGTCCAATTACAAAAATACCTTTTCAGTAATCATCTCACCTGTTAGCTGAACTATGTGGCCATTGAAGGCAGCGTCGATCAGATGGAAAACATCATCTTATACCACCTGGTCGCTTTCTGGAGTACGTTCCACAAAGCTGTTTATCATGTCCGTCTTATCCACTACCCCCATTTGAGGTTATAGTCAAGCACACAGTCTGGTTTGATTTTTCTCTCCCGTCAGGGGTCCACCTTCCCTGTGGCCGACATGGTTGCTGTATGGACAGTGGAGAGGACATGGATGTCTAGTTTGTCATGCCACTTACTGCCAGCTGTTAACCATTCTCCTGAACTCCACCCTCTCTCTCTGCATCTTCCTGCATCCCCTTCCTGTTTGACCTGACTGTGCCACAGGCCGCTGTGCTGTTGGAGAGCAGATGCTGGAAGAGTGTGTGACTGCTGTAACAATTGTCAACATACAAAGTGTGTCCCTTGCTGAGATGAGGAGCCAGCATGGTCATCACCACGGACCTGGACACCCCAAGCCCTGAATACTATCACTGCATAGGTCCTTGTATGGCACAAAGACTGAATCAAATGCTATTGTCAGGCTGGTAAGATCATTTCTTATTTTGTATAACGGGTCATTTAGATGGCAATAGCATTGTTGATGAAAATGCTGGCATCGCAGCAGAACTAGGAAGCGGTCTTGGGAAAAAGATCGTTGGGAAAAGACCAGGATCTGTGCTCCAGTATTTCTAGGGCGTTCTTCTCTTACCATCCCCATGAGAAGGACTGTCACCAGAAGGTATACATTTCACTAATTGTTGCTGTACCCCACTCCTGGCTCTCTCTTCTCCTGTAGCCCAAGGCATAGCGATTGGTCTCTACTATGTCTCCCACCAGCTCCTGTCAGAAACAACTTGAAGCACTCTGCCTCAGATGGAAATGGCAAGGAGCGTTGCACTCCAGACTGGGGACTCATCAAAGCAAATAGCAGGCCCAGGAGGGGTGAAATGGCTGGCAGCCTTCCAGTTACCACATACGTCTGTATCACCCACTGTCAGTTTGCCTCCATCACCACCAGCATCTTCAAAGGGACCTGGGACTTTGTCAATGGACAAGGGGTCCTCAGATTCAGGTCCTCAGATTCAAGGTTCTCAATGGCTTACTGTCACTGTCAGAATCTGATTCCTAACTTTCAGACTCATTGTCAGAATTTGTAAAAATCTCCAGAATTTCTGCATTTGTGAGTTGTCTCCTTTGAAAGACATTGCTAATGCTACAGCTTATCTCACTAGCTACATACATAAACAACACAGAATGGATGAATTAATATTGACATATTTACTGTTTTATTCACATGTTTTCAAGTACCGTGATAAATCATGCATTCCGATTCTTGCACAGATAGTAATGGGCACATATTATGTGTAAAATACTTTTTAAAAAATTGTACTGATTATGATGAGCTAAGCTAATTCTAGCTATGTGTGGAGCCATGTTTGTTGACATACAATGCATTCTGGGTTTCACGCCTGTCAGACCAAAGATGTTATAACAAAATGAGGTGAGTAAGGGTTCACAAATTCTTGAGAATCTTCAGGAAGTGAACGGTGGGATGCAAACGATGGTAGACGACACACCCTTCAACATGCATACTATAAACAGACCAAACTCATATTGTCTTCTCTTATTATCTTTGGTTTGTGAGAGAAAAAGCATGGCGAGCGCTGAAACGAATCATCGTCGGATACTTTCAATTTCTAGAATGTGTTTATTCAATTATTTCGATCAATGTGAGCTCAGTCGTGATGTGATTAATTATAAATATTAATTGCTTTTAGCTAAAACATAATGTAGTTTATGTCAGCCAAGAGTTATAAAAATATGACCGCTTGTGTTGCAAACATCTTTCCTCAGTTAGCGCTAGGACAAATGTAACCCACATTTTTTCCAGTTTGGATGATTGTGTTGTGCTATAAATACTTCTGTGAATATCTGAACATTGCATCCAAAATAACCTGCTCACATGCTGGACATAACTTTGTAAGGACTGTGCTTGTGTATATAGTTTCGAAAAAACAATTCAAATTATTTTTGCGTCATTTGAAACTGTCCGTTCTAAATAAGCCTCTCACTCACTGTATAATGACCCGTGTGACGGTACAGTTGAAGTCGGAAGTTTACATACACTTAGGTTGGAGTCATTAAAACTTGTTTTTCAACCACTCTACAAATTTCTTGTTAACAAACTATAGTTTTGGCATGTCGGTTAGACATCTACTTTGTGTGCATGACACAAGTCATTTTTCCAACAATTGTTTACAGACAGTTTATTTCACCTATAATTCACTGTATCACATTTCCAGTGGGTCAGAAGTTTACATACACTAAGTTGACTGTGCCTTTGAAACATCTTTGAAAATTCCAGAATTATGTCATGGCTTTAGAAGTGTCTGATAGGCTAATTTACATCATTTGAGTCAATTGGAGGTTTACCTGTGGATGTATCAAGGCCTACCTTCAAACTCAGTGCCTCTTGCTTGACATCATGGGAAAATCAAAAGAAATCAGCCAAGACCTCAGACAAAATGTGTAGACCTCCACAAGTATGGTTCATTCTGGGAGCAATTTCCAAACGCCTGAAGGTACCATGTTCATCTGTACAAACAATAGCACACAAGTATAAACACCATGGGACCATGCAGCCATCATACTGCCAGGAAGGAGACAAGTTCTGTCTCCTAGAGATGAACGTACTTTGGTGCGAAAAGTGAAAATCAATCCCAGAACAACGACTCCAGAAGATGCCGGAGGAAACAGGTACAACATTATTGTAGCAAACCTCTTCAAGATTAGAGCGTTTGTCACAAATTAAGGGGAAACCGACACCAGAATCGCACCAGAAGGAGAGTTCTTTCGAACAGGACAGTACCAGTGTGTTTGTTTTGGTCCACCTAAGCCACAGGCAAGGTCAAGGATAGCAGGGTTCGGTACACGAATCGGGTTCTCGGTAGTTCCAGATCCAAACGTTAATAGGTAAGTCCAATAGTCCAGCTCATACACGGTAAACCAGCCGATATATATCGTCTCCTTCTATGGTTCACAGATCCTTCCAGCCCTTTCTCCCTTCTCTTCCTGGTGGGTCTTGACCCCTTATCTGTGGGTCGGCCCCACCTTCTGAGGGTTCCCTTGCTTCTGGGAATTGTAGTTTTGGCAGTCGTCCGTTTTTGTGATCTGTAGTTCTGATCGGGCACATTTTAGTGAGAGGGCAGAGCCCGTTTATCTGTTCTGCTTCACATCTGCCATTTATCCCTCAACCCCTTCTTGCCACAATATCTATATCCACAGTAAAACGAGTCCTATATCTACATAACCTGAAAGGCCGTCTAGCAAGGAAGAAGTCGCTCCAAAACCACATATATAAAAGCCAGACTACGTTTGCAACTGCACATGGGGGACAACATCGTACTTTTGGAGAAATGTCCTCTGGTCTGATGAAACAAAAATAGAACTGTTTGGCCATAATTACCATTATGTTTGAAGGAAAGGGGAGGCTTTGCAAGCCGAACACCATCCCAAACCGTGATGCACGGGGGGCATCATTTAGTGGGGGTGCTTTGCTGCAGGAGGGGCTGGTGCACTTCACAAAATAGATGGTATCATGAGGCAGGAAAATTAGGAGGATATTTTTGAAGCAACATCTCAAGACATCAGTCAGGAAGTTAAAGCTTGGTCGGAAAAGGGTCTTCCAAATGGACAATGACCCCAAAAATACTTTGAAAGTTGTGGCGAAATGGCTTAAGGACAACAAAGTCAAGGTATTGGACTGGCCATCACAAAGCCCTGACCTCAAGCCTAGAAAATTTGTGGGCAGAACTGAAAAAGCGTGTGCGAGCAAGGAGGGCCTACGAACCTGATCTGTCAGGAGGAATGGGCCAAAATTCACCCAACTTAATAGGGAAACTTGTGGAAGGCTACCTGGAAACATTTGACCTAAGTTAAACAATGTAAAGGCAATTCTACCAAATACTAATTGAGTGTATGTAAACTTGACCCACTGGGAATGTGATGGAAGAAACAAAAGCTGAAATAAATCACTCTCTACTATTATTCTGACATTTCACATTCTTAAATGAAGTGGTGATCCTAACTGACCTAAAACAGGGACTTTTTACTCAGATTAAATGTCAGAATAGTTTAAAACTGAGTTTAAATGTATTTGGCTCAGGTGTATGTAAACTCAACTTCAACTGTATTTCCACAAGGTCTCGGACTCCAGGATGGGAAAATGCTTACAAGAAAGAAGCATTTGAAGACAGAGACAGTTATTGATTTCCATTGTTACTGGTTAAGTTGAAAAGAGAGAAAAAGACAATCCCGTTTTTTAAAAATAAATTAGCCATGTAAGGTACTCACCATTCTAAAGGCTACAGATTTGAGTCACCACTAGAATAGTCAACTCACCTTCTATAGAATACAGATTTGAGTCACCACTAAAATTGGTCCTCACCATTCTATAGGCTACAGATTTGAGTCACTACTGGAATAGTTATTTTTATGTTATAGCCTTGTTTAATCTAATTTATAAAATTATTACTCATTATTTTGTAAGAAATGTAAGGTATTTAAATCAAATCAAAGGTATTGTCATATGCACATGGTTAGCAGATGTTAATAAGTGTAGCGAAACCTTGTGCTTCTAGTTCCGACCATGCAGTAATATCTAACAAGTAATATAACCTAACAATTCCACAACAACTACCTTAGACACACAAGTGTAAAGGAATGAACACAAATATGGACATAAAAATATATAAATGAGTGATGGCTGAACGGTATAGGCAAGATGCAGTATATGGTATAGAGTACAGTATATACATATGAGATGAGTAATGTAGGGAATGAAAATATTATATGAAGTGGCATTGTTTAAAGTGACTAGTGATACATTTAATTCCATCAAGATGGCAAGATGCAGTAGATGGTATAGCGTACAGTATATACATATGAGATGAGTAATGTAGGGTATTTAAACATTATATAAAATGGTTAGTGATAAATTGATTACATCAATTTTCCATTATTAAAGTGGCTGGAGTTGAGTGGAGAGTGTTGGCAGTAGCCACTCAATGTTAGTGATGGCTGTTTAACAGTCTGATGGCCTTGAGATAGAAGCTGTTTTTCAGTCTCTTGGACTGCTTGATGCACTCTGTACTGACCTCGCCTTCTGGATGATAGGGGGTGAACAGGCAGTGGCTCGGGTGGTTGTTGTCCTTGATGATCTTTTTGGCCTTCCAGTGACATCAGGGGGTGTAGGTGTCCTGGAGGGCAGGTAGTTTGCAGTCGGTAATGCATTGTGCAGACCTCGCTACAGCCCGACAGGATGCTCTTGATTGTGCATCTGTAAAAGTTTGAGTGTTTTGGTGACAAGCCACATTTTTTCAGCCACGCTGTCTGTGGGTGGACCATTTCAGTTTGTCCGTGATGTGTACGCCGAAGAAGTTAAAACTCTCCACCCTCTCCACTCCTGTCCCGTCAATGTAGGTAGGGGCTGCTCCCTCAGCTGTTTCCTGAAATCCACGATCATCTCCTTTGTTTTGTTGACATTGAGTGTGAGGTAATTTTCCTGACACCACACTCCGAGGGCCCTCACCTCCTCCCTGTAGGCCGTCTCGTCGTTGTTGGTAATCAGGCCTACCACTGTAGTGTCGTCTGCAACTTGATGATTGAGTTGAAGCGTGCATTGCCACGCAGTCGTGGGTGAACAGGGAGTACAGGAGAAGGCTGAGAACGCACCCTTGTGGGGCCCCGGTGTTGAGGATCAGCGGGGTGGAGATGTTGTTACCTACCCTCACCACCTGGGGGCGGCCCGTCATGAAGTCCAGGACCCAGTTGCACAGGGCGGGGTCGAGACGAGAGGTCGACCGATTAATCGTAATGGCCGATTTCAAGTTTTCATAACAATCGGAAATCTGTATTTTTGGACACCGTTTTGGCCAATTTTTTTCTTCTTTTTTACACCTTTATTTAATCTTTATTTAACTAGGCAAGTCAATTAAGAACACATTCTTATTTTCAATGACGGCCTAGGAACAGTGGGTTAACTGCCTCGTTCAGGGGCAGAACGACAGATTTTCACATTGTCAGCTCGGGGGATTCAATCTTGCAACCTTACAGTTAACTAGTCCAACACTCTAACCACCTGCCTATCATTGCACTCCACGAGGAGACTGCCTGTTACCTGAATGCAGTAAGCCAAGGTAAGTTGCGAGCTAGCATTAAACTTATCTTATAAAAAACAATCAATCAATCATAATCACTAGTTAACTACACATGGTTGATGATATTACTAGTTTATCTAGCGTGTCTTGCGTTGCCTATAATCGATGCGGTGCATATCGTTGCTCCAATGTGTACCTAACCATGAACATCCATGCCTTTCTTAAAATCAATACACAGAAGTATCTATTTTTAAACCTGCATATTTAGCTAAAAAAATACAGGTTAGCAGGCAATATTAACCAGGTGAAATTGTGTCACTTCTCTTGCGTTCATTGCACGCAGAGTCAGTGTATATGTAACAGTTTGGGCCGCTTAATTTGCCAGAATTTTACTTAATTATGACATAACATTGAAGGTTGTACAATGTAACAGGAATATTTTGACTAATGGATGCCACACCTTAGATAAAATACGGAACGTTTTCGTATTTCACTGAAAGAATAAACGTCTTGTTTTCGAGATGATAGTTTCTGGATTCGACCATATTAATGACCTAAGGCTCGTATTTCTGTGTGTTATTATGTTATAATTAAGTCTATGATTTGATAGAGCAGTCTGGCTGAGCGGTGGTAGGCACCAGCAGGCTGGAAAGCATTCATTCAAACAGCACTTTTGTGGGTTTTGCCAGCAGCTCTTCGTTGTGCGTCAAGCATTGCGCTGTTTATGACTTCAAGCCTATCAACTCCCGAGATTAGGCTGGTGTAACCGATGTGAAATGGCTAGCTAGTTAGCGGGGTGCGCTCTAATAGCGTTTCAAACGTCACTCGCTCTGAGACTTGGAGTGGTTGTTCCCCTTGCTCTGCATGGGTAACGCTGCTTTGAGGGTGGCTGTTGTCGTTGTGTTCCTGGTTCGAGCCCAGGGAGGAGCGAGGAGAGGGAAGGATGCTATACTGTTACACTGGCAATACTAAAGTGCCTGTAAGAAGCGTTAGGCTGTCCA
>NW_026284889.1:0-3709 GCF_023373465.1 Oncorhynchus keta | reverse complement strand
TCTGTTCTGTTCTGTTCTTCTCTGATCTGTTCTGTTCTTCTCTGTTCTGCTCTGTTCTGTTCTGTTCTGTTCTGTTCTGCTCTGTTCTGTTCTGCTCTGATCTGCTTTGTTCTGTTCTGTTGTCATCCCCTTCAGTTGTATCTGTAGGTGCTGATAGTTTCTCCTAATGTTATCCTCCAAACAGAAAACATCAGTGTCTGCTGATATTAGTCTTCCTGTGGTCCGCAGAGAAAGAGACCAAAAGTAGCCATACTTCTCATGCATTCAATTAAATACAACTAACCACCTACCGTGTTGTAATTCTACATCATCCTCAGTGGCTCTCTTCTCCAATTCTGTCTGTCTGTTTGTCTCTCCCTGCTGCATAGTGGGTGGCGGTAGAGGTGAACTCTCTGGCAGAACATCGAGTTCTGATGAGTGATGGTTCTTCTCATATCGTGGAAAACCTTGTGGGATGGAGGATAAAAGCCAGGATGCTTTTTTCTCTGGAGCGGGGAGAGCTGACGCTTTCTTCTCGCGACGCCTCTCTCGCACGCACGCATGCGCACGCACGCACGCACGCACGCACGCGCGCACGCACGCACGCACACACACACGCACACACACACACACACACACACACACACACACACACACACACACACACACACACATTACACACACATTACATTATTATACATTATTATTATTACATTATTATTACATTACATTATTACATTATTACCTTACCTTACCCTTCCACGCCCTATCCTGCCCACCAGCCAACACAATGAGCCACCACTACACTGATCACTGACAACATGAAAAAGAGCATTCATGTGTGATCACTGGGGACAACATGAAGTCATAGACCACGTTCCATGTAGTCCGGCCTTTGACCTTCATAGACCACGTTCCCCTTTGACCTGACCACGCTAGTCCGCCTTTGACCTTCATAGACCACGTTCCATGTAGTCCGGCCTTTGACCTTCATAGACCACGTTCCATGGACAGTAGTGATGGAGTTGCACCCTAATAACCAGACAGGGTAGGAACCATAGTGTTGATCATTGTTTCCCATGTCAGAATGGATGAAAACATCCCTTAGACTGATGCAGATGAGTGCTTTTGTCACATGTAGGTCCTGTGTAGAGTTTTTGCGGTGTTGTTGTGCATCTTTGAGGGAAACAATTTTTGTACCAAGGTATGTTTTGAATTTGACTAAATATATGTTACACTAATGTAGATTGAAAGTGCTCAACTCCACTAACCCTATTGTCCTGCTCCCTCCTGTCCTCCTGCTCTTCTTCCTGCCTACCTGCCCCTCCTCCTCCTGTCCTCCTGGCCTGCTCCTCCTCCTGCTCACTCCTCCTGTCCTCCTGGCCTGCTCTGTCCCCCTGGCCTGCTCCTCTTCCTGTCCTCCTGCTCCTCCTTCTCCCCCCTGGCCTGCTCCTCTTCCTGTCCCTCCTGTTCCTCCTCCTGTTCTCCTGATCCTCCTCCTGTCCTCCTGGCCTGCTCCTCCTCCTGTCCTCCTGGCCTGCTCCTGTCCCCCTGGCTTGCTCCTCTTCCTGTCCGCCTGCTCCTCCTCCTGTCCTGCTGGCCTGTTCCTCCTCCTGTTCTCCTGGCCTTCTCTTCCCCTCCTGCCCTGCCCTGCTCCTCCTCCCACCCCTCCTGCCCTGCCTTGCTCCTCCTCCTGTCCTCCTGCTTCTGTCCTTCTGTCTGGCTCCTCCTGCCCTGCCTTGCTCCTCCTCCTGTCCTCCTGCTTCTGTCCTTCTGTCTGGCTCCTCCTGCCTGGTTGTGTCCCTCCTCCTGTCCTCCTCCCCTGCTCCTCCCTCCTGTCCTCCTCCCCTGCTCCTCCTCTGTCCTCCTCCCCTGCTCCTCCTCCTGTGTTGTGCCCACTTTGAACTGCGTTAGTAGTTATCCCATATTTCCACTAATGTGGGGCTGATGGTCAGAGGTAATGAAGCAGACAGGTTGTGTCCAGTCACACTGTGAACTGTGGGGCTGGATGGTCAGAGGTAATGAAGCAGACAGGTTGTGTCCAGTCACACTGTGAACTGTGGGGCTGTATGGTCAGAGGTTGAAGGCTGGAGCTGTTGGTTATTTGAGCTTTTTCTCTGCATTGTTTGGAAGGGCCAGTAAGCCAGCATTTCACTGTTTGTCTAAACCTGTTGTTTATGAAGCATGTGCCAAATATAATTACATTTTTCCATTTGACAGGGCCCTTTTTGGGGGATGGGGAGTTGAAGATTTGATCTCTCTCTGTCTCTGTCTCTGTCTCTGTCTCTGTCTCTTGTCTCTTGTCTCTTGTCTCTTGTCTCTCTCATCCTTCTCTCTCATCCCTCTCTCTCTCATCCCTCTCTCTCATCCCTCTCTCATCCCTCTCTCTCATCCCTCTCTCATCCCTCTCTTCCCTCTCTCATCCCTCTCTCTCATCCCTCTCATCCCTCTCTCATCCCTCTCTCATCCCTCTCTCTCATCCCACTCTCTTCCCTCTCTCTTCCCCTCTCTCATCCCTCTCTTCCTCTCTCATCCCTCTCTCTCATCCTCTCTTCCCTCTCTCTTCCCTCTCTCATCCCTCTCTTCCCTCTCTCATCCCTCTCATCCCTCTCTCATCCTCTCTCATCCTCTCTCTTCCTCTCTCATCCCTCTCTCATCCCTCTCTCTCATCCCTCTCTCATCCCTCTCTCATCCCTCTCTCATCCCTCTGTTACTCCAACTCTTCAGGATGTCACTGGATGTTCTCATCTGTGCTGCTCCATTACAATGTGATTGTCGTTTTGGTGATCCGTGAGACAGATGCCAACTAATTTGATCTTCATGACACGGTATTTAATGTTGATATTTCTGACGAGTTCAGGTCATCATTTTGATGTGTGATCTGCACTGACGTTGTATCAGTCGTTGGTTATTTGGCTGTTTTGAAATTCGACAATGGGCTCTCGCAATTCTGGAAATGGAAATGTGTGTCGTGTGGTTGTTGGAAAAACAACAAGAACAAGAACAAAAACCTCCTAAGAAAATGAATGAAAAAATAAAGTAGACGTGTGATGTTCCAGAATGTTCCAGAATGTTCCAGGTCCATTTGCGCTGGACGACAAAGTCAGTCAGTCAGTGGTAACATTAGTCAGCCAGCTCCAATTTCAGCCCATTTGAAATTTTTTTATAGTTTCAACAGCATAATGACCACTGAGTCTGACACGACTGGCGCTGATCATCTAGGCATCAGTGATATCACTGGACATCTAGGCTGCGTCCCAAATAGCCCTCTATTTCCTTTATAGTGCACGAAGACACATTTCAGTTGAATGCATTCAGTTGTACAACTGACTAGGTATCCCCCCTTTCCCTTTACTGTTGATCAAAACCCCTCTGGGAGTCCGGAGCCATTTGGACCGCAGCCTCAGAGAGACAGGGATCCATTAGTAGACAGACCAGGGTAATTGGACGTTACACAGCAGGATACAGAGTGAAGCACTAAACACTCAACATAGGTGACAACGATACCAGAAACAAAATGACTTAAAAATATATATTTATATTTAACCAGGCAAGTCAGTTAAGAACAAATTCTTATTTTACAATGACGGCCTACCGGGGAAGAGTGGGTTAACTGCCTGTTCAGGGGCAGAACAACAGATTTTTACCTTGTCAGCTTAGGGATTCGATCCAGCAACCTTTCAGTTACTGGCCCAACGCTTTAACTACTAGGCTACCTGCCGCCCCTCTA
>NW_026284888.1:0-6684 GCF_023373465.1 Oncorhynchus keta | reverse complement strand
ACCATACAATACCATTACAACCCCACCTGCTGTTCAATACCATACAACCCCACCTGCTGTTCATTACCATACAACCCCACCTGTTGTTCACTACCATACAACCCCACCTGCTGTTCAATACCATACAACCCCACCTGTTGTTCAATACCATACAACCCCACCTGCTGTTCAATACCATACAACCCCACCTGTTGTTCAATACCATACAACCCCACCTGCTGTTCAATACCATACAACCCCACCTGCTGTTCATTACCATACAACCCCACCTGTTGTTCACTACCATACAACCCCACCTGCTGTTCAATACCATTAGGATAGGGTAAGTAAGGGTAAGTAATCCTTCTCACCCCCCTTCTCCCCCAACAAGATTTAGATGCAAGTGGCTGTTCCACTGGTTGTCATAAGGTGTATGCACCAATTTGTAAGTCGCTCTGGATAAGAGTGTCTGCTAAATGACTTAAATGTAATGTAAATGTAATACAACCCCACCTGCTGTTCAATACCATACAACCCCACCTGCTGTTCAATACCATTATAACCCCACCTGCTGTTCAATACCATACAACCCCACCTGCTGTTCAATACCATTATAACCCCACCTGTTGTTCAATACCATACAACCCCACCTGCTGTTCAATACCATTCAACCCCACCTGTTGTTCAATACCATACAACCCCACCTGCTGTTCAATACCATTCACCCCACCTGCTGTTCAATACCATACAACCCCATCTGCTGTTCAATACCATACAACCCCACCTGCTGTTCAATACCATTACAACCCCACCTGCTGTTCAATACCATACAACCCCACCTGTTGTTCAATACCATACAACCCCACCTGCTGTTCAATACCATACAACCCCACCTGCTGTTCAATACCATACAACCCCACCTGTTGTTCAATACCATACAACCCCACCTGTTGTTCAATACCATACAACCCCACCTGCTGTTCAATACCATTCAACCCCACCTGTTGTTCACTACCATACAACCCCACCTGTTGTTCACTACCATACAACCCCACCTGCTGTTCAATACCATACAACCCCACCTGTTGTTCAATACCATACAACCCCACCTGCTGTTCAATACCATACAACCCCACATGTTGTTCAATACCATACAACCCCACCTGTTGTTCAATACCATACAACCCCACCTGCTGTTCATTACCATACAACCCCACCTGCTGTTCACTACCATACAACCCCACCTGCTGTTCACTACCATACAACCCCACCTGCTGTTCAATACCATACAACCCCACCTGTTGTTCAATACCATACAACCCCACCTGCTGTTCACTACCATACAACCCCACCTGTTGTTCAATACCATACAACCCCACCTGCTGTTCAATACCATACAACCCCACCTGCTGTTCAATACCATTCAACCCCACCTGTTGTTCACTACCATACAACCCCACCTGCTGTTCAATACCATACAACCCCACCTGCTGTTCAATACCATACAACCCCACCTGTTGTTCACTACCATACAACCCCATCTGCTGTTCAATACCATACAACCCCACCTGTTGTTCAATACCATACAACCCCACCTGTTGTTCAATACCATACAACCCCACCTGCTGTTCAATACCATACAACCCCACCTGTTGTTCAATACCATACAACCCCACCTGTTGTTCAATACCATACAACCCCACCTGCTGGTCAATACCATACAACCCCACCTGCTGTTCAATACCATACAACCCCACCTGCTGTTCAATACCATACAACCCCACCTGCTGTTCAATACCATACAACCCCACCTGTTGTTCAATACCATACAACCCCACCTGCTGTTCAATACCATACAACCCCACCTGCTGTTCAATACCATACAACCCCACCTGCTGTTCAATACCATTACAACCCCACCTGTTGTTCACTACCATACAACCCCACCTGCTGTTCAATACCATACAACCCCACCTGCTGTTCAATACCATACAACCCCACCTGCTGTTCAATACCATTACAACCCCACCTGCTGTTCAATACCATACAAACCCACCTGTTGTTCAATACCATACAACCCCACCTGCTGTCCAATACCATACAACCCCACCTGCTGTTCAATACCATACAACCCCACCTGCTGTTCACTACCATACAACCCCACCTGTTGTTCAATACCATACAACCCCACCTGCTGTTCAATACCATACAACCCCACCTGCTGTTCATTACCATACAACCCCACCTGCTGTTCACTACCATACAACCCCACCTGCTGTTCAATACCATACAACCCCACCTGCTGTTCACTACCATACAACCCCACCTGTTGTTCACTACCATACAACCCCACCTGTTGTTCAATACCATACAACCCCACCTGCTGTTCAATACCATACAACCCCACCTGCTGTTCAATACCATACAACCCCACCTGCTGTTCACTACCATACAACCCCACCTGCTGTTCAATACCATACAACCCCACCTGTTGTTCAATACCATACAACCCCACCTGTTGTTCAATACCATACAACCCCACCTGTTGTTCAATACCATACAACCCCACCTGCTGTTCAATACCATACAACCCCACCTGCTGTTCAATGCCATACAACCCCCACCTGCTGTTCAATGCCATACAGCCCCACCTGCTGTTCAATACCATTACAACCCCACCTGTTGTTCAATGCCATACAAGCCCCACTGTTGTTCAATACCATACAACCCCACCTGTTGTTCACTACCATACAACCCCACCTGCTGTTCAATGCCATACAACCCCACCTGTTGTTCAATACCATACAACCCCACCTGCTGTTCAATACCATACAACCCACCTGTTGTTCACTACCATACAACCCACCTGTTGTTCAATACCATACAACCCCACCTGCTGTTCAATACCATACAGCCCACCTGCTGTTCAATACCATACAACCCCACCTGTTGTTCAATACCATACAACCCCACCTGTTGTTTTCAATGCCATACAACCCCACCTGTTGTTCACTACCATACAACCCCTGTTGTTCAATACCATACAACCCCACCTGTTGTTCAATACCATACAACCCCCACCTGCTGTTCAATACCATACAACCCCACCTGCTGTTCATTTACCATACAACCCCACATGTTGTTCACTACCATACAACCCACCTGTTGTTCAATACCATACAACCCACCTGTTGTTCAATGCCATAGCCCACCTGCTGTTCAATGCCATACAACCCCACCTGTTGTTTTGTGCCATACACAACCCCACCTGCTGTTCACTACCATACAACCCACCTGTTGTTCAATACCATACAACCCCACCTGTTGTTCAATACCATACAACCCACCTGCTGTTCAATACCATACAACTACCTGTTGTTCACTACCATACAACCCACCTGTTGTTCAATGCCATACAACCCACCTGCTGTTCAATGCCATACAGCCCCACATGTTGTTCAATGCCATACAACCCCACCTGCTGTTCAATACCATACAGCCCCACCTGCTGAACAATACCATACAACCCCACCTGTTGTTCATTACCATTCAACCCACCTGTTCAATACCATACAACCCCACCTGCTGTTCAATGCCATACAACCCCACCTGCTGTTCAATACCATACAACCCCACCTGCTGTTCAATACCATTACAACCCCACCTGTTGTTCAATGCCATACAACCCCACCTGTTGTTCAATACCATACAACCCCACCTGTTGTTCAATGCCATACAACCCCACCTGTTGTTCAATACCATACAACCCCACCTGCTGTTCAATACCATACAACCCACCTGTTGTTTCAATACCATACAACCCACCTGTTGTTCACTACCATACAACCCCACCTGTTGTTCAATGCCATACAGCCCCACCTGTTGTTCAATACCCCATACAACCCCACCTGCTGTTCAATACCATACAACCCCACCTGTTGTTCACTACCATACAACCCCACCTGCTGTTCAATGCCATACAACCCCACCTGTTGTTCACTACCATACAACCCCACCTGTTGTTCAATACCATACAACCCCACCTGCTGTTCAATACCATACAACCCACCTGTTGTTCACTACCATACAACCCCACCTGCTGTTCAATACCATACAACCCCACCTGTTGTTCCAATGCCATACAACCCACCTGTTGTTCAATACCATACAACCCCACCTGCTGTTCACTACCATACAACCCCACCTGCTGTTCAATACCATACAACCCCACCTGTTGTTCACTACCATACAACCCCACCTGCTGTTCAATGCCATACAACCCCACCTGTTGTTCAATACCATACAACCCCACCTGCTGTTCAATACCATACAACCACCTGCTGTTCAATACCATACAACCCCACCTGTTGTTCAATACCATACAACCTTCACCTGCTGTTCAATACCATACAAACCACCTGCTGTTCAATACCATACAACCCCACCTGTTGTTCACTACCATACAACCCCACCTGTTGTTCACTACCATACAACCCCACCTGTTGTTCAATACCATACAACCCCACCTGCTGTTCAATACCATACAACCCACCTGCTGTTCAATACCATACAACCCCACCTGTTGTTCACTACCATACAACCCCACCTGTTGTTCACTACCATACAACCCCACCTGTTGTTCAATACCATACAACCCCACCTGTTGTTCAATACCATTACAGACTAGACTTTTACATCACTATTAGAGAGGGTTAGACATTACTTCTACACCACTATTAGAGGTTAGACTAGACTTCTACACCACTATTAGAGAGGTTAGACTTTACTTCTACACCACTATTAGAAGGGTTGACTCGGCTTCTACACCACTATTAGAGGAGTTGGCACTAGTCTTCTACACCACTATTAGAGAGGGTTAGACTAGGCTTCTACACCACTATTAGAGAGGGTTAGACTTGACTTCTACACCACTATTGAGAGGGTTAGACTAGACTTCGACACCACTATTAGAGAGGGTTAGACTTAGCTTCTACACCACTATTAGAGAGGGTTAGACTCGGCTTCACCACTATTAGAGAGGGTTAGACTAGGTCACAGCACTATCAGAGAGGGTTAGACTGAGGCTTCTACACCACTATTAGAGAGGTTAGACTAGGCTTCTGGCACTATCAGAGGTTGACTAGACTTCTACATCACTATTAGAGGTTAGACTAGGCTTCTACAGCACTATCAGAGAGGGTTAGACTGACTTTCTACAGCACTATTAGAGAGGGTTAGACTGAGGCTTCTACAGCACTATCAGAGAGGGTTAGACTAGACCTCTACATCACTATTAGAGAGGGTTAGACTAGACTTCTACATCACTATTAGAGAGGGTTAGACATTACTTCTACACCACTATTAGAGAGGGCTAGGACTAGTCTTCAAGCACCATCATTAGAGAGGGTTAGGACTAGACTTCTACACCACTATTAGAGAGGGTTAGACTTTACTTCTACACCACTATTAGAGAGGGTTAGACTCATTTCTACACCACTATTAGAGAGGGTTAGACTAGTCTTCTACAATTCACTATTAGAGATGGGTTAGACTAGACTTATACACCAATTATTAGAGAGGGTTAGACTAGGCTTCCTACACCACTATTAGAGAGGTTAGACTTGGACTTGCACCACTATTAGAGAGGGTTAGACTAGACTTCTACACCACTATTAGAGAGTGCTAGACTAGGCTTCTACACCACTATTAGAGAGGGTTAGACTTGACTTCTACACCACTATTAGAGAGGGTTAGACTTTACTTCTACACCACTATTAGAGAGGGTTAGACTTGACTTCTACACCACTATTAGAGAGGGTTAGACTAGACTTCGACACCACTATTAGAGAGGGTTAGACTAGGCTTCTACACCACTATTAGAGAGGGTTAGACTTTACTTCTACACCACTATTAGAGAGGGTTAGACTCGGCTTCTACACCACTATTAGAGAGGGTTAGACTAGACTTCTACAGCACTATTAGAGAGGGTTAGACTAGGCTTCTACACCACTATTAGAGAGGGTTAGACTAGACTTCTACAGCACTATTAGAGAGGGTTAGACTATTACTTCTACACCACTATTAGAGAGGGTTAGACTAGACTTCTACACCACTATTAGAGAGGGTTAGACTTTACTTCTACACCACTATTAGAGAGGGTTAGACTCGGCTTCTACACCACTATTAGAGAGGGTTAGACTAGTCTTCTACACCACTATTAGAGAGGGTTAGACTAGGCTTCTACACCACTATTAGAGAGGGTTAGACTTGACTTCTACACCACTATTAGAGAGGGTTAGACTAGACGTCGACACCACTATTAGAGAGGGTTAGACTAGGCTTCTACACCACTATTAGAGAGGGTTAGACTCGACTTCTACACCACTATTAGAGAGGGTTAGACTAGGCTTCTACAGCACTATCAGAGAGGGTTAGACTAGGCTTCTACACCACTATTAGAGAGGGTTAGACTAGGCTTCTACAGCACTATCAGAGAGGGTTAGACTAGACTTCTACATCACTATTAGAGAGGGTTAGACTAGGCTTCTACAGCACTATCAGAGAGGGTTAGACTAGACTTCTACAGCACTATTAGAGAGGGTTAGACTAGGCTTCTACAGCACTATCAGAGAGGGTTAGACTAGACCTCTACATCACTATTAGAGAGGGTTAGACTAGACTTCTACATCACTATTAGAGAGGGTT